>NC_091952.1:257220939-257307423 GCF_031021105.1 Erythrolamprus reginae
TCTTCTTCTTCCTCTTCCTCCTCTTCCTCTAATTCTTCTTCTTCTTCTTCTTCTTCTTCTTCTTCCTCTTCTTCCTCTAATTCTTCTTCTTCTTCTTCCTCCTCTTCCTCCTCCTCCTCCTCCTCTTCCTCCTCTTCCTCTAATTCTTCTTCTTCTTCTTCTTCCTCCTCTTCCTCCACCTCCTCTTCTTCTTCCTCTTCCTCCTCTTCCTCTAATTCTTCTTCTTCTTCTTCTTCTAATTCTTCCTCCTCCTCCTCTTCCTCTTCTTCTTCCTCCTCTTCCTCCTCTTCTCTTTCTCCTCCTCCTTCCCCTTCCTCTTCTTCTTCATCCTCTTCTCCTCCTTCCTCTTCCTCTTCTTCTTCTTCCTCTTCCTCTTCTTTGTCCCCCTCCTCTTCCTCCCCCCTCCTCCTCTTCCTTCTCCACTCTCTCCACTCTCTCCTCCTTCTACTCCTTTCCTCTTCCTCCTTTTGCTCCTCCTCCTCCCCCTCTTCTTCTCCCTTCTTCCCCTCCTCCTCCTCTTTCTCCCTCCCTCCCTCTCTCTTACTCTTCCCCCCCAGTCCCCCCCCCTTCCCTGCCTCTTATTGTAGGAAAGGGCTGCAAGAGGCAGAGAAGGCAGCTGGGGACCCCTCCCCCCCCCCCACAATCCACTTTGTGCCCCCAGTTGGCAGCTCCTTCCTTGCTCTCTTGTTCCCTTTCGCCTCTGTTATTTTATTACTTTTTAATTCTCCCGTCTCAAACATTTTAGCCGGTGCCTTTCCGGTTTTATTTTTTATCTGAAAGCGTTAAAGCTTTCCCCTTCTCCCCCCCCCCCCACTCCCCCTCCGAGTGGGGTGAACAGGCATCGTTCTTGTTGGCTCGTCATTTTTGGGGAGGCTTCCCTCCCTCCCGCCTGCTCTGCTGTGTGTGGCGGAGGGTGGGGGGGAGGAGGAGGGAGGGGCTGCCGGGTGGGAGAAGCATTGCCAATCGGATCCCAGCGTAACCGAGAGGGTCCAGGTGCACCACGGCCTCCTTCGCTCCTGGGATTCTGCTCAGCTCAGCGCTCCAGCCAGCCAGCCAGCCAGCCAGCGTCCAACCCTTGGGCCTCTCCCAAGGTCCAGTTTATTGACATGTGGGATACGAACTCTAGTCAACCCGACACTCACTATTCCTACAGTTCTCCACCCAGGTTGAGGTTCATCCCTTGTCCCCCACCCACAAGTTCATCACGTGGACCACTCCGGTTTTCTCAATGTCCATGATCCTCCCCTCTACTTCCACCTGGTGCTGAACAAAGGATGACCTTGAATCTTCTGGAAAGAATGTGTATCTTTCCCTCTCATGCAACCACCCCTCCCCAATTCCCATGGTACTCCTCTACTTGTAGCAGGTCAAAGTTTCCAACTCAAAACGAGGGCTTCGGCCTGACAGCCAGACCCACCCATGGAGTTTTGGGACACTTAGAATACCTGTGGAACCCCCCCCCCCCCCGGTCTTTTATTTCGGTTTTCAAAAAGATGATAGAATCCTAGGGCTGGAAGGGACCTTGGAGGTCTTCTAGACACACCCCCTTCTCAAGGCAGGCGTCCTTATACTAACTAGGAGGAAGGAGAGGGAGGGAGAGAGGGAGAGAGAAAGAAGGGAGGAAGGAAGGAAGGAAGGAAGGAAGGAAGGAAGGAAGGAAGGAAGGAAGGAAGGAGTGGGTAAAATGAGGACCCAATTTTGGGGGCAATATACTGGCTCTGTTAAAAAAGTGCTATTGCTAACTTGTTGTAAGCCGCCCTGAGTCTAAGGAGAAAGGCGGCATAAAAATTGAATGAATGAATGAAGGAAGGAAGGAAGGAAGGAAGAAGGGAGGGAGGAATAGGAAGGGAAGGAAAGGGGAAGGGAGGAAGAAAGCAAAAGAAAAAGGATGGAAGGAAGGAAGGAAAGAAAAAAGAAAAAGAAAAAATGAAGAATGGGAGGAATCAATAGGAAGGGAAGGGAAAGGAAGGGGGAGGGAGGAAGAAAGCAAAATAAAGAAGAAAGAAAGAAAGAAATTTCAAATTCCGTCTCTGCCTGATGCCTGGACTATTTCTTAGGGAAGCAAAGCTCTTCTTGAAATTATTTGCACCCGATTGAGAACAGCTGGTGTTGCCGGCCTCCGGAGGGGAGAAAGCAAAGCGTGTAGCCCCACTGGCGCCTCCTTTTGAGCTGCCTCACACGGGCAGGGGATGGCGGTGCCGCTTGTGTCCCTCCGTCCAAACCTTTTGCAGTGTGGGTGGCCAATCCCCAAGGCTGCCAGAACTGATCAAGGAAGCCATTCATCTCTGCCAGGGGAAGGAAACGAGTTCGTTTCTCGGAGCTTGTCCGCCGTCAACAACCTGCCGGTGGGAAGGGTGGTGGGTTCGGACGCTTCCAGGGAGAGAGACGAGGCCGGGGTGGGGGTCCTTGACACCCTCGAATTAAACCGGCGCCGCTGCAAAAAGGCAGGTCGGCCCCTCCGACGGCGGTGGCGAAAGAACCCAGTTCCAAAATCCAATCAAGAGTTTTGTGTGTGCCGAGAAGAGTTCAGGCTTTGTTCCTTAGGACGTGGCTTGATTGAAACAATCTCAGGGTAAAACCCACCAGAAGGGCTCCTCTGGTCAGTGCTTCTCAAAGGTACAGTATATGTGGTACCTGGCTCAACAGTAGTAACCGTGAGAGGGATCTTGGAGTCCCAGTGGACCACCATTTAAATAGGAGCCAGCCGTGTGCAGCAGCTGCCAAAAAAGCCAACACAGTTCTCGGCTGCATCAACAGAGGGAGAGGATCAAGATCACGTGAAGGGTTAATGCCACTTTATAAGGCCTTGGGAAGGCCACACTTGGAATCCTGCATTCAGTTTTGGTCGCCACGATGCAAAAAGGATGTTGAGACACTAGAAAAAGTGCAGAGAAGAGCGACAAAGAGGATTCGGGGACCGGAGGCTAAAACATATGAAGAACGGTCGCAGGAACTGTTCTCCAAAGCACCCGAGGGTAGAACAAGAAGCAATGAGTGGAAACTCATCAAAGAGAGAAACAACTTAGAACTAAGGAGAAAATTCCTGACAGTCAGAACAATTAACCAGTGGAACAGAAGTTGCCACCAGAAGTTGTGAATGCTCCAACACTGGAAGTTTTAAAGAAGATGTTGAATAACCATCTGTCTGAAGTAGTGGAGGGTTTCCTGGCCAAACACGGGGCTGGACTAGAAGACCTCCAAGGTCCCTTCCAACTCTGCTGTTATTCTGGCTGCGTTGGAGTTTTAATAGCTTCCCTGCCAAACTATGCTCAGAAACTAATTCTTTTAGGTTGCTGCTCTTTTTTCTCACAGTACCGATGTCCAGCTTGGGCCCCACCCCAGCATCTGCCTGCTCCCTTTATCCGTGGCCGAAAATGGCATATACCGCTTCCCAGTGCTTTTCCAGCCCCCTCTAAGTGGTTTACAGAATCAGCCTCTTTCCCCTAACACACTCTGGGTCCTCACTTGACCCCCTCGGAAGGAAGGGAGGGAGGGAGGGAGGGAGGGCGAGTCAACCTGGAGCCGGTGGTGGGATTTGAACTGCTGAACTACAGCTAGCAATTAGCTGAAGGAGCCTGCAAGGCTGCACTCTAACCACTGTGCCACCCTCTGTTGTTAAAAAACCTCCAGCCCCGCCAGGTGTGCTTATAACCAACCTTCCACCTTAATCTCTGCCTTGGAAGTTCTGATGTATGAAACGGCTCCTTATTCTCGGCAGCCTCTCCCCAGGTGTCAAGGAGTCACAAATGCATTAAGCCCCCCCCCCCCAAGTGGTGTAAGAGAGGGGGGGCAACCCCAGATCTCCCTCCTCACCTCGTCCAGCTGCTATTCAACAAGGTTACGGCCATGATTGGGAAAAACAGAGTGATTTTTAAACCAGGTGGCTTCCTGCTCTGGAGGAAGAGAGGAAGGAAGGAAGGAGGGAGGGAGGGACTCACTGCTCACAGTCACTCATGCCCTCATCACCTTGAGGTTCGACTACTGTAACGCTCTCTACATGGGGCTACCTTTGAAGAGTGTTTGGAAACTTCAGATCGTGCAAAATGCAGCTGCGAGAGCAATCATGGGCTTCCCCAAATATGCCCATGTTACACCAACACTCCGCAGTCTGCATTGGTTCAATTTCCGGTCACAATTCAAAGTGTTGGTTATGACCTATAAAGCCCTTCATGGCACTGGACCAGAATATCTCCGAGACCGCCTTCTGCTGCACGAATCCCAGCGACCGATTAGGTCCCACAGAGTGGGCTTTCTCTGGGTCCCATCGACTAAACAATGTCGGTAAGAGTGCACCACTGCAGGCTCCTTCAGCTAACTGCTATCTGGTAGTTCAGACCACGAGGTCTTTTTCTGCCATCAATCTTTTATGTTTCTATGTTTAAATTAAATTAAGAATGAAATAAATAAATCCACCACCACCCCTGCACACAGCCCTCCAAAATGTTTTGTGCAGCACTAAAGCTTATGGAAGAGGGAAGCAGGGGTGTCTTGGATGGGTGGAAAGGTAGGTGTCACAAAGCTCCCTTAGCTAAGGCAGCTCTTTTAAAGGGCTCCTGGCGGTGACCAGGAAAAAACCTTGCGGGTTAAGCAGTTCCAGCCAGAGGAATTGCACTCGGGAGATTGCTTGGCAAGGAGTAACTAGCATTGCAGCTTTCTTGGCAAACCAGGTAAACTCATAGAATTCTTGATTGGCCAGGTGTGGTTGGACGCACAAGGAATTGGCCTTTGGTGCAGATGCTCTCAGGGCCCATGAAAGAAAAGAATCAGGAGGGACAACACTTAAGGAGAGTCCGGGTACAAATAGGCAATCAGGAAACAATATTAATAAAAATCTTGAGGACACAAGCAACAAGTGACAGTCACACAGCCATAAATTGGAGGAGATGGGGATAAGAATGGTGGGAAGAATAATATGGAATGGAATGAGAATAGAATAGAAAAAGAATAGAAAAAGATTAAAATAGAGAAAGAATAGAATAGGAGGGGGCTGCCCTTACAATACTACGCAGCCTTCAATTTGCTGTTTTGGAAACATCCAGTGCGATCAGATATGGCAATAATAATAATAATAATAATAATAATAATAATAATAATAATAACAACAACAACAACAACAACAACAGCAACAACAACAACAACAACAACAACAAAAGAGTTGGAAGGGACCTTAAGATCTTCTAATCCAACCCCCTGCTTAGGCAGGATACCCTGCACCACTTCAGACAGATGGTTACCTAACATCTGCTTTAAAACTTCCAGTGTTGGAGTATTCACAATCTGGAGGCAAGCTGTTCCACAGGTTAATTGTTCTGACTGTCAGGAAATTTCTCCTTAGTTCTAAGTTGCTTCTCTCCTTATTTAGTTTCCATCCACTGCTGCCTGTTCTACTTACAGTAGGTGCTTTGGAGAATAGCTTGACTCCCTCTTCATTGTGGCAACTCCAGAGAGATATTGGACGGCTGCTATCATGTCTCCCCTGGTCCTTTTAATCAGACTAAACATACCCAGTACAAGCAACTGTTCTTAATATGTTTTAGCCTCCAGTTTCCTAATCTGCTTTGTTGCTCTTCTCTGCACTCTTTCTAGAGTCTCAACATCCTTTTTGCATCATGGCAACCAAAACTGAATGCAGAATTCCATGTGTGGCCATACCAAGGCCTTATAAAGCGGTACTAACCCTCCACGTCATCTTGATTCTCTCCCTCTGTTGATGCAGCCTAGAAGTGTGTTGGCTTTTTTGGCAGCTGCTGCACACGGCTGGCTCACGTTTAAATGGTCGTCCACTAGGAAAAAAACAGCCCGAAGATAAAAACTATTGCAAACTAATAAAAATACAAAGTAAGAAAAAAGAAATAAATCAAAGAAAAGGGTGAAAGAAAGAGAGGGGGGATTTTAAAACAGAAAAAAAGGAGAAAGATAAAACTAGCTTCCCATCTTTCATGGTTATAACTACAATTGTAAATTTGCCTCTTTCTTTGTAGTTACCGCATTAACTCTCTTCTTTCTATAATCTATCCTCTCGAATCATCAAAATCATAAATCATAAGTTCATTTTTCTTCCCCCTGTTCATTTCACGCAAAATAGCCTATAAGGGCCTCCCAGCCAGCAATAAACATACATAATTTCTTTTCTCTGATCAAAGAAGTCAATTTTGCCCACTCAGCAGGTTCCGTCGTCTTCGCCAACCGTCCTTCCGTTGGTGGGCAGAGCCAAAAATTTTCCATGCAATAATCTCGCTGCTTTTATCATGCAAAATATAAAAAACCCAAAGCAAAACACCCCCCAAATTTTGTGACTTCCCCCCCCCCCCCCCAAATGCTTTTGCATCCATATCAAAAGAGAAAAGCCTCTGGATTTTGATTGGACATCAATCTTTAAAATCTTCCGAATCATTGAAGGGACTTAAATCCAGGAAATTTTCTCGGGAATTTTTTTTTTTAATATGCCCAACTGTCCCGTTAGCCATTGGCCATTCCCATCCTAAATTCGAAACACCGTTGGGCATTCCCACGGTAAGGGGAAGGTTTGTAAGATGGGACAAAGCAACCGTCTCAATTAGCCGTGGAAATTTTGAGTTGAGCTGCAAGTGATAAGTGGAGGACTGAATACTCCCCAAATGACCGTAGTGTAGAAGGCTAAATGCTGCCTTGCACCCCCTCTTTGGAATGGATTTTTAACACCTTCTCCTTTTTCTCTTTGTCTCTTCGGTTTAATATCTTTTTTTCCCCAAGCAAGTTTGTTGAGATGCATTTTTTAACACTGGGAGGTGTGACGCGGTGCCTTGTGGTTCTTCCCAAAATTCACGCTGTGGCAGTGAGATGTCGTCAAACAAGCAGAAACCTGGACTCTAGGGTGTTTCACTTGCTCTTGAGTAGAGTAGAGTAGAACAGAACAGAACAGAACAAAACAGAAAATACAGAGAATCGAATAGAATAGAAAATAGAAGATAAGAGAATAATTGGAATGAAGAGTAGAATGGAATAGAATAGTGAATATAGAATAGTATAGAATAGAATAGTAATTATAGAATAGAATAGAATAGTGAATATAGAATAGAATAGGGTAGAATAGAATAGGGTAGAATAGAATAGTAATTATAGAATAGAATAGTAAATATAGAATAGAATAGGGTAGAATAGAAGAATAATTATAGAATAGAATAGTAAATATAGAATAGAATAGGATAGAATAGAATAGTAATTATAGAATAGAATAGAGTTCGTTTATCGGCCAAGTGTGATTGGACACACAAGGAATTTGTGTTTGGTGGAGATGCTCTCAGTGGACATAAAGGAAAATATAGAATAGAATAGAATAGAATTCTTTTATTGGCCAAGTGTGATTGGACACACAAGGAATTTGTCTCTGATGCATATGCTCTCAGCGTACATAAAATAAAATATACTTTTGTCAAGAATCATGTGGTACAACACTTAATGATTGTCATGGGGGTCAAATAAGCAATGAAGAAAAATATTAATAAAAATCTTAGGATACAAGCAACAAGTTACAGTCATAAGTGGGAGGAAATGGGTGATAGGAATGAAGGGGAAAAACTAGTAGTAATAGTAGTGCAGACGTAGTAAATAGTTTGACAGTGTTGAGGGAATTATTTGTTTAGCAGAGTGATGGCATTCAGAGAAAAAAACTCTTCTTGTGTCTAGTTGTCTTGGTGTGCAGGGCTCTGTAGCAATGTTTTGAGGGTGGGAGTTGAAACAGTTTGTGTCCAGGATGCGAGGGGTCAGTCAATATTTCCCCACCCTCTTTTTGACTCGTGCAGTCTACAGGTCCTCAAGGGAAGGCAGGTGGGCATTAATAGTTTTTTCTGCAGTTCTGATTCTCCTCTGAAGTCTGTGTCGGTCCTGTTGGGTTGCAGAACCACACCAGGCAGTTCTAGGGGTGCAGATGACAGACTGCAGATGGGGGGGGGTCTCCTCTCCCTGGGACCATCCCCCCCCCAAGCTGAATTCCACGGGTCCCTCTGATGCACACACACACACCACACACACACACAAAGAGAGCCTTCATTTTGTTGACGACACACCCCGGGCGCTTCTATTTGCCCAAGGAACAGATGGGGCCGTGCCGTCAGCAGTCGCCCGCACGACAGCTCCGCTGAAGGGAACGCCGCTTGATGCGCTATCAAATTCCACTCACTCTCCCAGGAATGCAGCCGGGTTGGCAGGTGAGCGACGGAGGGATGCTCGTTCCCACCTGGAGCACTCCCGGCACACGTCTCTCTCGGCTGACTGTGCCAGAACCCCCCCTGCCGCGCCGGTTGGAGTCATGTTGCCAGGTTGAAACATAGAAACCTAGAGGATTGATGGCAGAAAAAGACCTCCTGGTCCATCTAGTCTGCCCTTGTACTATTTCCTGTATTTTATCTTAGGATGGATCTATGTTTATCCCAGGCATGTTTACATTCAGTTGCTGTGGATTGACCAACCACGTCTGCTGGAAGTTTGTTCCAAGGATCTACTTCTCTTTCAGTCAAATAATATTTTCTCACGTTGCTTCTGATCTTTCCCCCAACTGACCTCAGATTGTGTCCCCTTGTTCTTGTGTCCACCTTCCTATTAAAAACACTTCCCTCCTGGACCTTATTTAACCCTTTCACATGTTTCAATCATGTCCCCCCTTTCCCTTCTGTCCTCCAGACTCTACAGATGGAGTTCATGCAGTCTTTCCTGATAAATCCTATCACCCATCTCCTCCCACTTATAACTGTAACTCGTTGCTTGTATCCTTACGATTTATATTAATATGGATTATTCTATTCTATTCTATTCTACTTCTATTCTACCCTACCCTACCCTATCCTATCCTTCAGAGAGGGGCGGCATACAAATCTAATTAATTATTAAATAATAATAATAATAATAATAATAATAATAATAATAATAATTATTATTATTATTATTATTATTATTATTATTATTATTATTGTTATTATCCTATCCTATCCCATTCCATTGCATTGGGCAAGTCAGGGCCCAGGTGGGGTCAGATTTAAGAGCTGCCAAGTGACTCCAGGACCAAAGGATAAATAAAGAGCATCGCTTGGAGATCCGCTTAGGCTGCAGATCGCTTTGTCTTGCCGGTTTTGTTTTCTGTGGTTTAAATTAGAATTACTCCTGCTGCAGCATCCGAGTGGTTTTTATTTCTTTATTGACGGGCCCAGCCACTTAGATTTCCAGTGTGCGCATAAATCCACATTTCTCTTTCTGTTTGTCTCAACACTCCCCCCCCCCTCCATTTCTCTGCAAACTAGGTACAGGGGGTGGACAGAAAAATGGAAACACTTGACTTTTTGGCCTCATAATGTTTGAACATGTTCAAATCAATCAAAACTTGACTTATTTTAATGGGTTTTTTTGGTTTTTTTTATTCTGTTATTTGATATGTTTTTTTAAACTACCTTTTTTTAAAACAGAAATTTAAGGAAATGGGTTATAACCTTCTAGGAATGGCAAACCTCTCAGACTTTCAAAGAGGCCCAATTGTTGGTGCTCGAATGGCAGGTGCTCGTGTCACAGAAAGTGCCCGGATGTTTGGCGTTTCCAGAGGAAATGTCTCAAAAGTCATGACTGCTTTGAAAGAGAAGGGAAAACATCCTCAGCCAAGCACAGGTCTGGTCGAAAGTCGAAGTTGTCTGAGAGAGACCGTCGGACTCTAAAGCGAATTGTTAGAGCGGATCGCAAAACCGAAACTCCTAAAATCACTGCAGAGCTCAATAGACACGTACAGAACCCAGTTTCCACAAAAACTGTTCGGAGGGAGCGTCACAAATCTGGATTCCACGGAAGAGCTGCAAGGTGGTTCCATTTCTTTGTTCACCCCCTGCTCTAGTTTCGCCAGAGGACCCGATAACACTTCACACCTGGTGCAAGACAGAAGCAAAGACCTGTGGATAGCCCCCTCTTGAGACTGGGTGGGGTGGGGGGGGAGCTGCCAGGATGATCTCTGGGGTGCCCGCAAAGCAGGGGTCAGGCTCGGGGTCACTGACCAATGCCAGGGGTCACAACTGAGGCACAACTGAGTTTGCATGATGCTTCGCCTTGACCTTTCGACTGGGCTGTGTTGCTTATCACATGTCCAGTAAACATGGCCGTCCCCTGTTTCTCTGCAGCTTGACCTTTGCCTTGGAGGTGGATTTTTGCCAAATAGCAATGGCATTTAGACTTGTACACCACTTCATGGTGCTTTTATAGCCCTCTCTCAGCAGTTTACAGAATCTTGCACCACCTTGGATGGATGGATGGATGGATAGATGGATGCATGCATGCAAAAAAGGAAGGAAGGAAGGAAAGAAGGAAGGAAGGAAGGAAGGAAGGAAGGAGAGAGGACCCAAGGAAGGAAAGGAAAGGGAGGGAAGGAAAGAAAGAGGAAGGAAGGAAGGAAGGAAAGAGAAAGGACGGAACGAAGGAAAGAAAGAGAAAGGAAGGAAGGACAGAGAAGGAGAGAAAGGAAAGAAAGAAAGAAAGAAAGAAAGAAAGAAAGAAAGAAAGAAAGAAAGAATTTTTCCACACATGACATTTTTGGTATCCCAATCGTCATGTTAACCACTTGCTTGTCCATATGTATGAATCGGTATAAATGACCAGTACGTATGTTTTGGAACTGTTTCTAAGTTTTAAGTAGAGTTTTAGAAATTAGTTGGGGGTTTTTTTCTTGACTTCTTTTTATTGTTATGGTTACTTGTAATTTTACACTGTTGTAAGCCACCCTGAATGAATGACTGAATAAATGAATGAAAAAGAAAGAAAGAAAGAAAGATCAAAGTTCAGTCGCTTGGCTATGGACTCACACTTATGATGGTTGCAGTGTCTTGGAGGTAGTGATACCCATTTCGCGACAATGGGGAAAAGCCAGATTCACTTAACAACCGGGTTTCTAAACTTATCAACTGCCATGTTTCGCTTAACGACAGTGCCAAGGAAGAAAGGCAAAACTCACTTAACAAATGTCTCACTTAACAACAGAAATTTGGGTTTCTGTTGTGGTCGTCATACAAATAGTCCCTGACTTACAGCCAAAACTGAGCCCCAAATTTCTGTTGCTAAGCGAGACAGTTGTTAAGCGAGTTTTGCCTCCTTTTACCATTTTTTTTGCCGCTGTCATTAAGCGAATCATGGCAGTTGTTAAGTGAATCACACAAATCTTCCCTCCCCCCCTTGACTTTGCTGGCCAGAAGCTGCTCAGAAGGGCTGCAAAAAGGGACAGAACAGATGATAATCAGAAAGATACCAGAATACGCAAAAGTGAATAAAAAGACAATGGAATTGCAGAATAAACAGGGAAATGACTGTTATACCATGTTCTGTCGGGCTCTCTGGTAGAATCCTCCCGAAAATGCACAGATACAAATTTCAGACACACACACGTTTGAAAATTCAAAACAATGTTCTTTATAATGAAAATTCACTTAAACTAAGCCCTCTTTTGGTATAGCAAAGAGCACTGGTCTCCAAACAAACTGGTAATTGGTACAAGTCCCTTATCAGTTCTGTGATACTTATCTTGCAGCTGTGAGGCAATTCACAGTCCTTCTTCTTTCACAAAGTGAAACACACTTTGCTCTGGTTTAGTTTCCAAGCGGGGAAAAATCAGCACACAAAAGGTCAAAGTCAGTAAAGCAGGCACGAAACACAACGATCAGATAATCCTCCACAATGGCCAAACCCACAGGCTGCTCTTTATAGCAGCCTCACTAATGACCACAGCCCCACCCAACCACAGGTGGCCTCATTTTCTTTGATAATAATCTCTCAGTTGTTGCTGCCTATGCTTTCTGCATGCGTGGCTGTATCATTAACTCTTGTTCCGAATCCAAGGAGGAGCTAGATCATTGATCTCCTTCTGAGCTGTCTGCCCCACTCTCCTCCTCCCTGTCACTCATGTCTTCTTGGTCAGAGGAGCCTTCACCAGCAGATTCCACTGAGAGCAAAACAGGCCTGCAGCATGTGGATGTCTCCCCCACATCCACAGTCCTTGGGGCAGGAGCTGGGCCAGAGCTAACCACAACATACCATATGGGGAAAATTATACAAATGGATAAAGAAAAAAACAGAAATAAAAATACCAGACAGAATAAAAGAGGACAATGCAGAAAAGGCAATGTAAAAACAACTTTATCTCAAAAAGCACAAGTTTCCGTAAATTGCTTGTATGTATTGTATGATGTCTTTGTTTATGTTTTATGTTTAAGAAAAAGTCAATTAATTTTTAAAAAAAAAAGAAAGATTGCAAAAAGGATCATATGACCCCTGCAACACAGCGCAACCACCCCAGGTGACAAAGTGATGGGATTTTGATCTCATGGTTTTGGGAACTCTGCGATGGTCACAAACCTCTCTTTTTCAGCGCTGCTGTAATTTCGAACGGTCATTAAACAAGTGGTTGTAAGTCAAGAACGCCCTGCAAAGCGTACCTACCTGTTGATACCTAGGGCTGAATTCGCACTCTGAACTGCTTCTTTCTCTCTCCCGCAGCATCGCAGCCTGACACGGCGCCTGGCACTCCCGGCTATTCTCCACCAGGCTGGCCAAGCCGGTCAATCACCAGCCGCTACATTGCCAGGTAAGTCGCGTTCTTGAAAGAGCCCCCTCCCTTAAGGATTGAATAACAGAGTTGGAAAGGGAGGTCTGGGAGGTCCTCTAGTCCATCCTCCACCCCCTGCTCTGGAAGAAGAGCCGATAGCAGTCATGGTGAACCTTTTCGGTTCCTTCTTTCTCTCTCTTTTCTTTCTTTCTTTCTTTCTTTCTTTCTTTCTTTCTTTCTTTCTTTCTTTCTTTCTTTCTTTCTTTCACATGAAGGCTGGATAGGTGATTTTGGGCCAATCACTAGGAGACAGGGAGTTCTTGTCTAGCCGTAGACATGAAAGTTGTAAGCCACCCTGAGTCCCATAGGATTGGGTGGCATAGAAATGGAATAAATTAAAAGGAAAGGAAGGAAGGAAGAAAGAAAGAAAGAGAGAAAGAGAGAAAAAGAGAGAGAAAGAAGGATGGAAGGAAGGAAAGAAAGAGAGGGAAGGCAGGCAGGCAGGCAGGCTTGGACAACTATGACAATTTGTCCCAGGAACCAGAAAACCGCCTGCTTTAGGGTTGTGAAACTAAATCAAAATCCCACCTTTTTTTTTTCAAAACGCCAAGGAAGTAGCTTGGACGTGAGGGGTCCCTTAGCCAAGACCCCCCCACCTCTGTCTCCTGGGAGCAGCCCCCAGCCCCCTCCTGTCAGTCGAAGAGGGGCTCAGTGCAGTCCACTTCCATCCGTGCTTAGATTTCCTCTGTTGAATCCTCTCCTTGTTTTTTCTCGCTTTTCGAAGGGAATTTTGGAGGCTGGCAGCTGCCTGGAAAGAGCCAAGGACGAGTCCCAGAGGGAGATTTTAATAACCTATTTATACCCCACTGCCTCCGACGCAGGTTAACCACGCCCCGAATTAATGAACGCCACCAATAGAGATTACCCACATCGCTGTTGAAAGAATGGCTTGAATATTACCAGCACCCAGAGGGGTGATTGCTGCTCTTTTCAATAAATGCTTTAATAATGTCGTTCCAACGGTTGGCTACTCAATACTGAGTGAATTAAAGTGATCGATATCCACATTATAAAGCAACCTGGAATGTAGGGAATCCCCATTCACAGGAAATTTCAATCTGTTCTCCGCCCTCTGCATTGTTTCTGTTTCTAATTTGGGTGGGTGGGTCTGCTTCGTGTTTTTTTCTTCCCCACCCCGTCTACACCTCCAGAACTGCCTGCTACCGCACAAATCCCAGCGACCGATAAGGTCCCACAGAGTTGGCCTCCTCCGAGTCCCGTCGACTAAACAATGCCGTTTGGCGGGCCACAGGGGAAAAGCCTTCTCTGTGGCGGCCCCGGCCCTCTGGAACCAACTCCCCCTGGAGATTAGAACTGCCCCCACCCTCCCTGTCTTTCGTAAACTACTCAAGACTCATTTATACCACCAGGCATGGGGGAGTTGAGATAGCTCTTCCCCCTAGGCCATTACAAGTTATGCATGGTATGTTTGTGTGTATGTTGGGTTTTATAAATAAGGGTTTTTAGTTGTTTTACTATTGGATTGTCACATGTTGTGTTTATTATTGTTGTTAGCCGCCCCGAGTCTGCGGAGAGGGGCAGCATACAAATCCAATAAATTATTATTATTATTACACTCACACACATCCCCCAAATGAAGGGGAGAAACAATTTAGAATGAAGGAGAAATAAATGAATGCTCAACCGTAGTAACTGTGAGAGGGACCTTGGAAGTCCTGGTAGACAACCCTTTAAATAGGAGCCAGCCGTGTGCAGCAGCTGCCCAAAAAGCCAGCACAGTTCTAGGCTGCATTAACAGAGGGAGAGGATCAAGATCACGTGAAGGGTTAATGCCACTTTATAAGGCCTTGGTAAGGCCACACTTGGAATCCTGCATTCAGTTTTGGTCTCCACGATGCAAAAAGGATGTTGAGACTCTGGAAAGAGTGCAGAGAAGAGCGACAAAGAGGATCAGGGGAGTGGAGGCTAAAACCGTATGAAGAACGGTTGCAAGAACTGGGTATATCTAAGTTTAATGAGAAGAAAGACCAATATTTATTTATTTATTTATTTATTCCTTCCTTCCTTCCGTCCTTCCTTCCTTCCTTCCTTCCTTCCTTCATTTATTTATTGGATTTGTGTGCCGCCCCTCTCCGCAGACTCGGAGTGGCTAACAACAGTAATAAAAACAGCATATAGCAATCCAATATTAAAACAGTTAAAAACCCTATTATAAAGCCAAACATACATACATACAGACATACCATGCATAAAATTGTAAAGGCCTAGGGGGAAAGTGTATCTCAGTTCCCCCATGCCTGATGACAGAGGTGGGTTTTAAGAAGCTTACGAAAGGCAAGGAGGGTGGGGGAAATTCTAATCTCTGGGGGGAGTTGGTTCCAGAGGGCCGGGGCCGCCACAGAGAAGGCTCTTCCCCTGGGTCCCGCCAAGCGACATTATTTACTTGACGGGACCCGGAGAAGACCCACTCTGTGGGACCTAACTGGTCGCTGGGATTCGTGCAGCAGGGGTTGCCACAAACAAGCGGGAGTCAGGCTATTCTCCAAAGCACCTGAGGATAGAACAAGAAGCAATGGGTGGAAACTAAACAAGGAGAGAAGCAACTCAGAACTAAGGAAAAAATTCCTGACAGTGAGAACAATTAATCAGTGGGACAGACGTTGCCTCCAGAGGTTGTGAATGCTCCAACACTGGAAGTTTTTAAGAAGAGGTTTATTTATTTATTTATTTATTATTTGGATTTGTATGCCACCCCTCTCCGAAGACTCGGGGCGGCTCACCATTTGTCTGAAGTGGTGTAGGGTTTCCTGCCTAGGCAGTGGGGTTGGACTAGAAGACCTCCAAGGTCCCTTCCAGCTCTGTTGTTGTCATTTGTGTATATGTGGGAGCTTCATCACTGGAAGCTTTCAAGATGAGACTGGACTACCATCGGTCAGAAATGGTCCATGCAGAAAATTGGAGAAAATCGCTGAAATCACTCGCGCAAGCGTTTTTATACGGGTTTTTGTGTGCACAGAAGCCAAATCTTGTGCAGAGGCGCATTGGGGCCAAACAGCTGCGTGCACATCCTGGAATTAATTTGATTGATTGATTGTTTTAACTAATTAGATCTGTATACATATTAATTTTGTATCGTATCCTGTGAGCGGCCCCGAGTCTTCGGAGAAGGGCAGCATACAAGTCTAATTAATAATAATAATAATAATAATAATAATAATAATAGTTCTGTCGGGCTCTCTGGTAGAATCCTCCCAAAAATTCACAGGTACAAATTTCAGACACACACAGGTTTGAAAATTCAAAACAATGTTCTTTATAATGAAAATTCACTTAAACCAAGCCCTCTTTTGGTATAGCCAAGAGCACTGGTCTCCAAACAAACTGGTAATTTGTACAAGTCCCTTATCAGTTCTGGGATACTTAGCTTGCAGCTGTGAGGCAATTCACAGTCCTTCTTCTTTCACAAAGTGAAACACACTTTGCCCTGGTTTAGTTTCAAAGCAGGGAAAAATCAGCACACACAACAAGTCAGTAAAGCAGTCATGAAACACAACGATCAGATAATCCTCCACAATGGCCAAACCCACAGGCTGCTCTTTATAGCAGCCTCACTAATGACCACAGCCCCACCCAACCACAGGTGGCCTCATTTTCTTTGATAATAATCTCTCAGTTGTTGCTGCCTATGCATCGCTCTCCGCATGCGTGGCTGTATCATTAACTCTTGTTCTGAATCCAAGGAGGAGAGAGATAATTGATCTCCTTCTGAGCTGTCTGCCCCACTCTCCTCCTCCCTGTCACTCATGTCTTCTTGGTCAGAGGAGCCTTCATCAGCAGATTCCACCGGGGGCAAACCAGGCCTGCAGCATGTGGATGTCTCCCCCACATCCACGGTCCTTGGGGCAGGAGCTGGGCCAGAGCTAACCACAACAACAACAATAATAATAATAATTAATATGCCACCCTTCTCAGACGACTCAGGGAATTTCCTTCCAGGACAGAGCACCGGACTGTGTAAGCAGCAGCCCACCACGGGTTCCACGTGCCACTTTGGGCGTGCGTACCAAGGGATTCGCCATCACGGATACAGGGCTTCCTTCTTGAGCCGGGGGGTCAGGCTAGAAGACCTCCCGGCTCCCTTCCAACTCTGTCCTTGCCGTCTGTCAGAAGGCCTGGCCTTACCCTGGGCTCTCCTGTCGGCTTCTCTCTCCCCCTGCAGCCGCGCCGTGCAAAGGAGCCTGGCCATCATCCGGCAAGCCAAGCTGCGGAAGGAGCGGAAGAAGGAATACTGCATGTACTACAACCGTTTGGAAGTGCAACCGCGGGGGAGAGCTGCCCCTACATCCACGACCCCGAGAAAGTGGCCGTCTGCACCAGGTCTCTCGTCTTTCTTTCTTTCTCCTTCTCCTTTCGGCCAAACATTTGGGGTTACATTACGGCGTTGAAAGGGTGACTTGATCAAAGGGTATGAAATCCTGCATGGGATAGAAAAGGTCGATGGAGAAAAATCCTAGAAAACTAGAACTGGAAAAGGTGCAAAAAAGGGCCACCAGAATGACCAAGGGAATGGAGCCCCTCCCTTATGAAACCAGGTTGCAAGGCCTCGGTCTCTTCAGCCTGGAAAGACGGCGTTGAAAGGGGGACTCGATCGAAGGCATAAAATCCTGCATGGGATAGAAAAGGTGGAGAGAGAAAAATTCTCTATTACACAATACTGGGATGAGGGAGCCCTCTCTAAGCTCATAGATGGTGAGGACAAATAGAGGGAGATATTTCTTCACCCAGAGGTCCTTGGTTGATGGGATTCCCTTCCAGAAGAGGTCGTGACAGCTGTCAGCCTGAAGAGCTTCAAGGCAGGATGAGACAGATTCAGGGATGCCAAGTGTATCATAGGTGGTTGATTGAAACAGATATCCATGTGCCGCCTCTATGTTGGTTGAGGCAGGCAGGGTCCCCTCGGGTCCCATTTGTTGGGGGTCAGGGGAAAGGGAGGGTTTTGCCTTCTCTTTCTGCTCAAGATCCCCATGGACATTTGGGGGGCCACTGTGGGACACAGAATGCTGGACTCAATGGGCTTTGGCCTGATTCAGCAGGGCTCTTCTTAGGTTCTTAGGTTCTTATTTATTTCTATTATTTATTTATTTGTTTGTTTGTTTGTTTTGTCAAGTACATATTTGTGGTATACAAAGATATGACAATGTTTACATACATGTTACTAGTAAGAGAGAAACATTAGGACAGGGGACGGAAGGCACACTGGTGCACTTATGCACGCCCCTCACTGACCTCTTAGGAATCGGGAGAGGTCAACCGTGGTGAGTCTAAGGGAAAAGTTTTGGGGGTTAGCTGAGGATACTACAGAGTTAGGTAGTGAGTTCCAAGCATCAACTACTCGGTTGATGTATTTCCTGCAGTCGAGTTTAGAGCGGTTTACATTAAGTTTGTATCTGTTGTGTGTTCGTGAGTTGTAGCAGTTGAAGCTGAAGTAGTCGTTGACAAGAAGGACGTTATAGCCGATGATTTTGTGGGCTATGCTTGGTTGTGTTTGAGGCAAAGTACTTCTAAGCTTTGTCAACCTAGGATTGTAAGCCTAGTTGCGTAGGAGATTCTGTTGTGAGAGGAGGAGTGGGGGGCTCTTCTAGTAAAGTATCTCTGGACATTTTCTAGAGTGTTTATGTCCGAAATATGGCGTGGGTTCCAGACAGGTGAGTTCTATTCCAAGATGAGCTGTATTCAAGCTACACCCCAGCTACCATATCTCTCCTTGATACCTAGATCAAACTTTCTCAACCTCAGATATGTGGATTTATGAACAGTGTGACTTATGAAAACATAGGAAGAATGGCTGGAGGATTCTGGGAGTTGAAGTCCACAAGTCTTAAAGTTGCCAAGTTTGGGGGCCCCCGCTTTACAGGGCGCAAAAAGGAAGGTGATAGTTATTGGGTTACAATTTGGGATTAATTGGATGGAGAATCCAGATGACAAAATTAGCCTTTTTTTTTGACCGGTGGAAAACCCGCTCCTCCCTTGATGACCTCTTCCTTACTCTCTGCCTCTCCTTAGTTGACCCTCTGTTTTGGTCCCTTCGACAGATTCCTCCGCGGGGCGTGTAAGAAGACGGACGGGACGTGTCCGTTCGCGCACAAGATTTCGAAGGACAAGGTGGGTTCGCTTCGGTTGCCAAGCGACTCTCTGTGGAGACCCCAGCGGGAGAGGGGAGGGAGGCTTCCGAAACTTTCTCATCTCGTCCATTTGCACAAAACCCTCAGCGAAGGGCTAACAAGGGCCGACTATGTGTCTCTCGCTCCAAGTTGAAGCATCGGCACTTTAGCACATTAAGCTGGGTGTCGCTTGGCAGCACCTGCCTGCCACTTTAGTAGGGATAAAGACCATTTAGCTTCACTAGATAAGCAATGGAAACTGCAGTTTAATGTTTCCAAATGTAAAACAATGCACTTGGGGAAAAGGAATCCTCAATCTGAGTATTGCATTGGCAGTTCTGTGTTAGCAAATACTTCAAAAGAGAAGGATTTAGGGGTAGTGATTTCTGACAGTCTCAAAATGGGTGAGCAGTGTGGTTGGGCAGTAGGAAAAGCAAGTAGGATGAGCAAGTAGCTAGAGGTATAACAAGCAGGAAGAGGGAGATTGTGATCCCTTTATATAGAGTGCTGGTGAGACCACATTCAGAATACTGTGTTCAGTTCTGGAGACCTCACCTACAAAAAGATATTGACAAAATTGAACAGGTCCAAAGACGGGCTACAGGAATGGTGGAAGGCCTTAAGCATAAAACGTATCAGGAAAGACTTCATGAACTCAATCTGTAGAGTCTGGAGGACAGAAGGAAAAGGGGGGACATGATCGAAACATTTAAATATGTTAAAGGGCTAAATAAGGTCCAGGAGAGAAATGTTTTTAATAGGAAAGTAAACACAAGAACAAGGGGACACAATCTGAAGTCAGTTGGGGGAAAGATCAAAGGCAACATGAGAAAATATTATTTTACTGAAAGAGTAGTAGATGCTTGGAACAAACTTCCAGCAGACGTGGTTGGTAAATTCACAGTAACTGAATGTAAACATGCCTGGGATAAACAGAGATCCATTGTAAGATAAAATGCAGGAAAGTGTATCAGGGCAGACTAGATGGACCAGGGGGTCTTTTTCTGCCGTCAGTCTTCTATGTTTCTATGTTTCTATAAAGGATGGAGCAGCTGAGACTCTGGCCAACACACACACGCACTTTCACGCACACGTAGTTGTATCTCCAGGCTGATTGGCACCTCACACCCCAATTCCTTGGCCACGCAAAATGAAAATAAATACAGTTTGAAGAGCACCTGTCATGCAGGCAAGAGTTCTACTTACCGTCTGGGATCGTCACCCATTGGTGCGCAAGATTTCTGTTTTGTATCTGCGCAGCAAGCGAAATCTCACGTGAGGATGCTCTTGCGAGCAAGATTTCGCCAATTTTCAGTGATTTCTTTGCTTATGCGCAAAAGCAAGAAACTGCCGAAAACCAGCAAAATCTTGTGCGGCCTGGTTTGAAACCCGAGCGCCTCATGAATGGGGTGAGCTGCTGTCCTTACCCCAGCTCCTGCTCACCTATCCCCCGTTCAAAAGCCCCCCTGCCTTGGGTATTGTTCTGTCGGGCTCTCTGGTAGACTCCTCCCAAAAATTCACAGGTACAAATTTCAGACCCACACACGTTTGAAAATTCAAAACAATGTTCTTTATAATGAAAATTCCCTTAACCTAAGCCCTCTTTTGGTATAGCAAAGAGCACTCGTCTCCAAACACACTGGTAATTTGTACAAGTCCCTTATCAGTTCTGTGATACTTAGCTTGCAGCTGTGAGGCAATTCACAGTTCTTCTTCTTTCACAAAGTGAAACACACTTTGCTCTGGTTTAGTTTCAAAGCAGGGAAAAATCAGCACACAAAAGGTCAAAGTCAGCAAGGCAGTCACGAAACACCACAATCAAATAATCCTCCACAATGGCCAAACCCCCAGGCTGCTCTTTATAGCAGCCTCACTAATGACCACAGCCCCACCCAACCACAGGTGGCCTCATTTTCTTTGATAATAATCTCTCAGTTGTTGTTGCCTATGCATCGCTCTCCGCATACGTGGCTGTATCATTAACTCTTGTTCTGAATTCAAGGAGGAGCTAGATAATTGATCTCCTTCTGAGCTGTCTGCCACACTCTCCTCCTCCCTGTCACTCATGTCTTCTTGGTCAGAGGAGCCTTCATCAGCAGATTCCACCGGGGGCAAAACAGGCCTGCAGCATGTGGATGTCTCCCCCACATCCACGGTCCTTGGGGCAGGAGCAGGGCCAGAGCTAACCACAACAGGTATCACTTCGGTGAAAAGCCAACCGCACTCCATGATGTCTCAGTGGTCTCAGGATAGTGCTGGCTCAACAGCCCTGGAGCAGAGATGAGAACATTAAAGTTGGCAAGATGATAGCGGTCTTCCGGTATTTCAGGGCCGCCGCAAAGAAGAGGAGGTCTGTTCTGTCCCAGCGACGAGCCGCCTTCCCCCCAAGAAATAGGCCCCCACAAACCGATTTTACAAGGTTTAAGCATGTAATTCTAATATTTTAGGAGCAGGGAAGTTGGAAGTTTGGGTTTAGAAATCCAGCAACAAAGCAAGAAATAGGTGCAGCCCAGAGATAATGATCCCAACTCCCCAGTTCGTAATTCATCATTGAACTAATAATATCCCTAGAGAGAAATCTGAGCGGACACCTGGAACATTTTACGGGACCGTCTCCTGCCACAGATTCAACCTGGAAATAAGGAAGAACTTTCTGATGATGAGAACGATCAACCAGTGGAAGGGCTTGTCCACAGAGGTGGTGGACACACCAACACTAGAGACTTTCAGGAAAAGACTGTACGGCTATTGGACTAGCGTGATGCAGGGTCTCCTGTACAAGTAGGGGGTTGGACTAGATGACCTGCAAGGTCCCTCCCAACTCTAATAATAGACAGACAGACAGACAGACATAGGAAGAAAGAAAGAGAGAGAGAGAGAGAGAGAGTCTCAGACGATGACCTACAAGATCCCTTCCAACTCTGTTAATCTGTCTCTGACTTTGCTCTGCACAGCTGCTGACCCAGCAGGTATAAAAGCCCAGCTGGCCAGATGTGCCGACAGGATGAGAAACTGCTTATTTGCTTTTTTTTGGTGCGTGCACAACAGCTGGCTACCTTCGTTCAAGGCCGCCTCTTGGTTTAGCCGGGGACCCACTGAAAAAGCACGGAAAAGGTTTAAATGCGAAGGATCCAATGGGGACCGACTAAACGCTCTGGCCCCCGGCCCCCGACCCAGATTCGATCCTGCAACCATTCCACCTGCCTTCCTTCCTTCGTGGGATTTAAATTGGCTGGAGTTTTTAAAGGAGGCAGAGGGATGCCCTGTAAAGTCCTGGAGGGGACGGATGTGGGAAACAACACAAAAATAGGGGGTTTTTTTTGCCAGTGATGGGTTGTCTTGGGTGTTCAATTTCACCCTGGAATTTATGAGTGGTAATAAATAAATAAATACAAAATTATGCATAGGCCCACATTGATTCTCTGGCACAGAGAAACAACACAGCGTAGTTCAGGTATATATATCTCTATGGGGAGGGAAAAAAAGTATAACATTATCTATCCAGAATCCAAAGATTGCTTGCTTGCTTGCTTGCTTGCTTGCTTGCTTGCTTGCTTGCTTGCTTGCTTGCTTGCTTGCTTGCTTGCTTGCTTGCTTGCTTGCTTGCTTGCTTGCTTGCTTGCTTGCTTGCTTGCTTGCTTCCTTCCTTCCTTCCTTCCTTCCTTCCTTCCTTCCTTCCTTCCTTCCTCTCTTTTCCTTCCTTCCTCCCTCCATCCCTTTTCTTTCCTTCCTTCCTTTCTTTTCATTCCTTCCTCCCTCCCTCCATCCCTTTTCTTTCCTTCCTTCCTTCCTTTTCCTCCCTTCTCCTCTCTCTCCCTCCCTCCCTCCCTTCCTCCCTCCCTCCATCCCTTTTCTTTCCTTCCTTCCTTCCTTTTCCTCCCTTCTCTCTCCCTCCCTCCCTCCCTTCCTCTCTTTTCATTCCTCCCTCCCTCCCTTTTCCTTCCTTCTTTCCTTCCTCCCTTCCTTTTCCTCTCTTCTCCTCCCTCTCCCTCCCTCCCTTCCTCCCTCCCTTCCTTCAGGAAAGGGGAGCCTCTTCTCCCTACCTTCAGCCTGGAGCCCCCTGTGGCTGGGCCAGGCGTGGAGCCCCCTCTGCATTAGGGAGAGCCGCTTGCCCGCCCGTGATTGATGGCCCTGAGAGAGGTGTGGGCACAGACTTCTGCCCCGATCCCCTAGCTTCCTGTTAACCTGGTAATTACCAGGAAAAGGGGCCTGGCTGCCTCGTTTATCAAAGCGGCTAGTGAGTTAATTCCTTCCGCAGACATGGGAAGCTCCAGCCACTACGCACTTTGGACATCCCTGCACAGCTGAGCAGATCCCTTCTCCCCCCACCGAGCGAGGGGTGTCCGTGGGAGCATCCAGCCGTTTCAGAGCAGAGTCACATCTGCCCTAGCTCAGCTCTAATGTGCATGTTTGTGCCGGCCAGCTGATTTTTGCCTCTCACAGAGGCTCCGGAAGGGCAGTTTTGGCTTTCAGAGAGCCTCCGGGGGGGGGGGATGGGGGAGGGCATCTTTACCCTCCCCATGATCCGGGGAAGACTTTGGAGCCTGGGGAGGAGAAACATGAGCCTTTTGAGCCCACAAGAAGTTGGGAAACAGACCATTTCCAGTCCCCGGTGGACAGCGTTGAATTATGCGTGTGGACACCTGCGCATACACAATAGTGCGTGCGCATGCTCTTTCAACACCCAAGGGAAAAAAGGTTCACCCTCACTGGAATAGGGCCTTCTACACTAGAAGACCCACAGTATCCCTTCCAACACAAACTATAAATAAAATAAATAAATTTCACGGGACCTTGGAGATCTTCTAGTCCACCCTCCCCACGCTCAAGCAGGAGAACCTATGCCTATATCTGAGGGTACGCAAGGCATTGCCGTTCGTCAGCTCAAGAGCGTGTGTGTGTGCTGGCCAGCAGATTTTCAGCCTCCCGGAGGGTGGGTTTTTAAAAGTTTGTGAAAGGCAAGGAGGGTGGGGGCAATCCTAATCTCTGGGGGGAGTTGATTCCAGAGGGCTGGGGCCGCCATAGAGAAGGCTCTTCCCCTGGGTCCCGCCAGACGACATTGTTTAGTTCACGGGACCCGGAGAAGACCCACTCTGTAGGACCTAACCGGTCACTGGGATTCGTGTGGCAGAAGGCGGTCCCTGAGATATTCTGGTCCGATGCCATGAAGGGCTTTATAGGTCAAAACCAAAACTTTGATTTGTGACCGGAAACTGATCGGCAACCAATGCAGACTGCGGAGTGTTGGAGTAACATGGGCATATTTGGGAAAGCCCATGATTGCTCTCTCAGCTGCATTCTGCACGATCTGAAGTTTCCGAACACTCTTCAATGGTAGCCCCATGTAGAGAGCGTTACAGTAGTTGAACCTCGAGGTGATGAGGGCATGAGTGACTGTGAGCAATGAGTCCCGGTCCAGATAGGGACGCAACTGGTGCACCAGGCGAACCTGGGCAAACGCCCCTCTCACCACAGCTGAAAGATGGTTCTCTAATGTGAGCTGTGGATCGAGGAGGACGCCCAAGTTGCGGACCCTCTCTGAGGGAGGGGGTCAATAATTCCCTCCCCCCAGGGTAATGGACGGACAGATGGAGTTGTCCTTGGGAGGCAAAACCCACAGCCACTCCGTCTTATCAGGGTTGAGTTTGAGTCTGTTGACACCCACCCAGGCCCCAACAGCCTCCAGGCACCAGCACATCACTTCCACTGCTTTCGCTAAATGGTGAAAAACGGGCCCACTGGGCCTATTGGAAGTTTGGAAATGAACTTTCTTCCAGCGAGGGGCGGCGTATAAATCAAATTTATCAATCAATAAACTAACTAACTAACTGTGTGTGTATGTGTGTGTGTGTTGTGTGTGCATGCACAAGGGAGAAGGCATTGTGTTATGCGTGTGGGCTTGCATGCACATGCTATCATGTGCACGTGACCATTTTGGCACCCAAGCAAAAAAATGTTCCCCATCACTGACCTATACCATGTCAGATAAGGAAGAGGAAGAAGAAGAAGGGAGGAAGAAGAAGAAGAAAGGAAGAAGAAGGAGGAGGAAGAAGAAGAAGAAAGGAAGAAGAAGAAGGAATGAGGAGGAGGAAGAAGAAGAAGAAGAAAGGAGGAGGAAGAAGAAAGGAGGAAGAAGAAGGAGAAGAAGAAGAAGAAGAGAAGAGGAAGAAGAAGAAGATAAAACAACAACAACAGAGTGGGAAGGGACCTTGGAGCCGCCGTGAGTCTAAGGAGAAGAGCGGCATAAAAAAAATCGAATAAATAAATTTTAAAAATCGAATAAATACTGCACCTGTGGACGGTCTGGTCTCTTCTTAAAGACCACAAGGCGTCCAGTGTTGGAGGGGAGGAGAAGGCATTGTGGGGCAAAGGCCTCCATCTCCCGGCCCCATCCCAAGTGGTCCCCGGGACCTCCCACCTCTCATCCCGACGGCTGTGGCTGCAGACGGAGGTTAGCGGCAGGCGGAGGTTGGGGCCGAAACACGGCTGCTGCCGCAACAGCTTTTCCCCTTCAGGGGACTTGACGAGAATCAGCATTTTTCTCCCTAATAGAGCTTCAAAATTCTAGTGTGAGCAATTTGGAAATTCACGTTGAGTTTCGGGTTCATTAGCTGCTGGCTCGCGAGAAAAAAAGCAGCCCGCCTCGTCGGAGCATCCTTAATATGGTCGCGGCGCGCGCCAGCGCTTTGCCTTAATGTTTTTGCCGTTATTTGCAGGGACGTTCACCGGGTGCAAACAAGGTTAATTGAAACGAGAACGCACTTTTCGGGGTAATGGCTCAGCCCTGGCAGCTTGGGAGGGGCCTCAAGTCCTGTACGGAGGGGGGGGGCGGGGGGGGGCTTTATTATCCTCTTTTTATTAGGGCTAATTTGATCACTCTATCAAAAGCTGCATTAAAGGCGTCCGCGGACGGTCACGCCACGGCCGACGATCGGCAAGAGAGCCCTGGAGCTGCTCTCCTTTATTGGAGTAGCCTGCAGTTAAAAGGCAATTAAAAATAAACTCTTTGCTTTTCAAAAGTCCCTTTGTTGGGGTTGCTGCATTTTCCTGCCTTCGAGGTTGCTCTCTCTCCCTCCTGGCTTCTCACACGACAGACAGTCCTCGATCTACAGCAGTTCTCTTGGTGACTGTTAAAATCATGGGTAATACAGTGGTTGGATCCGGAAAAATATTTACAAAGCATAAATGATGGAAAATAAACAGCACCCCAGCGTACGGGATACATGAAATAAATAGACCATGGCACCAGCCGATAGAAGCAAACCTTACTTCAAATACGATTTATAGAGAAACCAGCGAATACCATATTAATAACCAGCAGGTCACATTACAGCATGTATCACTTCTACATATATTTCTATATATAATATATAATAATGTATAATAATATGTATAATAATATGTATATATTATATAATAATATGTACATATTATGATTATATAATATGTATATATTATTATAAATAAATGTATCTTGCTGTATAATAACTGTATTTAGTCTGGAGGACGGAAGGAAAAGGGGGGACATGATCAAAACATTTAAATATGTTAAATATTTAAATAAGGTTCAGGAGGGAAGTGTTTTTAATAGGAAAGTGGACACAAGAACAAGGGGACACAATCTGAGGTTAGTTGGGGGAAAGATCAGAAGCCACGTGAGAAAATATTATTTGACTGAAAGAGTAGTAGATGCTTGGAACAAACTTCCGGCAGACGTGGTTGGTCAATCCACAGGAACTGAATTTAAACATGCCTGGGATAAACATTGATCCATCCTAAGACAAAATACAGGAAATGGTATAAGGGCAGACTGGATGGACCATGAGGTCTTTTTCTGCCGTCAGTCTTCTATGTATTTACAAATCAAGAATTTACTAATTGCATAAATGTGCTTAGTTCTCTTAAACGCGTGAGTCAACTGAAACAGTTGACCAATAGCATCCTTTTCTTTTTCCTTTTTCTTTCCTTTTTTTCTTTCCTTTTCTCATTTTTTTTTCTTCTCCTTTCTTTTTCCTTTTTACTGTGTATAAATTTAGGCTTGTGTGATAAGACAACTATGTAACTAAATAAAAACAAATCATAGTAAATATACTCAATTGATATAAAATATATAAAGATGAAAGAATGGTAAATTGCTGAAATGTAAGCCTAAAAACCTCAACTAATGTCAAACATTTGTTAATTTCGTTTATTTTAATTGTTTAATAAAGTTTATTTATTAAAAACAGAATCATAGGTAACAATCAGGATTAACAGCAACGTAAATAGTAAACGTGTAAATAAAAAGATATAAAAATTATGCAGATGTAAACAGGAATACACACTGCTCAAAAAACAAAGGGAACACTTAAACAGCACAACATATCTCCATGTCAATCAAACTTCTGTGAAATCAAACTGTCCATTTAGGAAGCAACACTGATTGACAATCAATTCCGCCTGCTGTTGTGCACATTCAATATTTCATTCATTCAGATCTAGGATGGGTTCTTTGAGGGTTCCCTTTATTTTTTTTTGAGCAGTGTATAACTATATTGATTATCGAGTTAAAAGAAATAATTATTGAATGGAAATATTGGGATGAAATACCGATACTGTGTTTTTTGAAATATAAGACGCACCGGAGTATAAGACACACCTTAGTTTTTGGGGAGGAAAACAGGGAAAAGAATCTGGTTATCAGGTATTCATCTGGCTAGCGTTCTTAGCCAGCACATTATTTTATCCCCTGGTTAGGGCTTAAAAAAAACTTTATTCAGAGAGAGAAACAATGAAAGAGCTTGCAAGCCAGTAAGTGTTGTGATTCTGGCTACTCTTTTTAGTTGGTGTTGACGTCTGGGGGAACCCAGGCAGAACAGTAAGAGGTGGGAACCTTGCTAACACCTGGTTAGGGCTGGAAAGAAACTTATTTGGAGCAAGTTAGAGCAATGGAAAAATCCCTGCAAAGACTTAGGGCTTGAAAAACATTCTTTGCAGAAAGTAACAATGAAAGAACCTGCAAGGTTTGTTAGCATCTAGTTAGGGCTGGGGAAAAAGCTTCAGAAAAAAAGCTACTTTCTGAGTAGAAGACGCACCTGGAATTTCAGCCTGTTTTAGGGAGGAAAAAGTGTGTCTTATACTCCAAAAAATACGGTATGTGACTGTTTACTTTTCTTTCTTTGTTATGAACCAATGCAGAATTGCTGAAAGTATAATTATGTCATTGTTTTTAAAGAAAATGTTTTTTAAAAGCCAATAAATTTTATTTTAAAAATAAGTCAACAATGGATGCACAGTTATAGATGTAAATGTAAATGTGTATATATAGATTTTTTAATGCATTTTTACGTTTGATTGTATGTTTGTCTGGTTTTTTCTTTTCTTTTACCGGTATGTATATATTTAATAAAGATTTTAACGAAGGAATGGAAAAAGGGACATATGACTGTTTTTCACATTTAATTACTGTTGCCATACCCCTGTGGCCCTGTGATCAAAATTTAGATGCTCGACAACTGGTTCATATTTATGATGTTGGACTGACGTTGACATTATGACGTTGGGTTGGACTAGATGACCTACAAGGTCCCTTCCAACTCCTTCGTTGCTCTACTGGCAGAATTGCAAATATGACCTCACCAGTGTAGTAGAGATTGGTACTGTCACGTTCCCACAGAGTGGAAGGGGTGGGTTTGTTTGTTTGTTTTTCTGACTTGCAGAAGGCCCCCACTCAAACCTTTTCTTCTCTCTTTGCTTCCGGCTGTCAGATGCCCGTCTGTTCCTACTTCCTGAAGGGAATCTGCAGCAACAGCGACTGTCCGTACAGCCATGTCTATGTGTCCAGGAAAGCAGAGGTCTGCTCGGACTTCCTGAAGGGCTACTGTCCCTTGGGAGAGAAGGTGAGTACGGGGGCCATGGGTCCAGCTCGCTCTCAGGATGTTGAAGTCCACAGTTCTGGGAGGTTGAAGTCCATGATTTTGGAAGGTTGAAATCCACAATTGTGACTTGCTTAATGACATAAACGGTCGTAAAACCGGAGGCCACTCGCTTAACAAACAGCTTGCTCAGTAGTGGAAATTCCGATGTCTCGTACATCTGTGGTCGTCCCCATTTAATAACCCTGTCGTTCTATTCTGTGGATATTTGCCTGGGGGAAAAAACATTTCCTTTCTTAAAATAAAATAGACAGAATTGAGATAGGTAAGAATTTGTCAGTCTCCAGGATGAGGAAAGGCCCATCGCACACCAGAGGGGTCTCTAGCGCACGCTTGCACACTAAACAAAGCCAACATGCTGACAACGGCACATTCTTTGCATTCAAGAAAGGCCGTGCGTTTGGCTGGGAGGGATGCTTTTGTCTCCTTCCTTTTGTCTTGTCTGGTTGCAATGACAGAATAACTGAGTTAGAAGGGACCTTGGAGGTCATCTAGTCTGACACACAGATGTATACACACTGCCCGAGCAGGAGGCCCTCTACCTTTTGAGATCGATGGCTGTCCATCGTTGTATTGGGGGTTGGACTGCAAGACCCCTAAGGTCTCTTTCAATAACAATAGCAATAATATTAGAGTTTGAGGGTGATGAAATACCTACCAGCGGACGTTGTGAACTCCAACACTCTGGACATTTTTAAGAGAAGATTGAACTGCCACTTGACTGGTGTACTATAGGGTTCCTGCTTGAACTCGATGGCCTTCATGGTCCCTTTCAACTCTAAGAATAAATAAATAAATATGTCCAAAAGTTTGAGGGTCTCAGATTTATACCTTAGAAGAGGCTGAAGGACCCGTTGGCATCATCGTATCCAGCTCTTGGAATTTTGGAATTGTGTTGGGAATATTATAATATAATAATATAATAACAACTGAGTTGGGAGGTACCTTGGAGGTCTTCTAGTCCAATCCCCTGCCCAGACAGGAAACCCTACACCACTTCAGACAAATGGTTATCCAACATCTTTAAAACTTCCAGTGTTGGGGCATTCATAACTTCTGGAGGCAATTTCTGTTCCACTGATTAATAGTTCTAACTGTCAGGAATTTTTTCCTTAACTCTAAGTTGCTTCTCTCCTTGTTTAGTTTCCACCCATTGCTTCTTGTTCTACCCTCGAGGGCTTTGGAGAATAGCTTGACTCTTTCTTCTTCGTGGCAACCCCTGAGATATTTGGAAGGCTGCTCTCATGTCCCCCCTGGTCCTTCTTTTCATTCAACTAGCCATGCCCAGTTCCTGCAACTGTTCTTCCTATGTTTTAGCCTCCAGTCCCCTAATCCTCTTTGTTGCTATTCTCCGCACTCTTTCCAGAGTCTCAATATTCTTTTTGCATCGTGGTGACCAAAACTGGATGCAGGATTCCAAGTGTGGCCTTACCAAGGCTTTATAAAGTGGTATTAACCCTTCAAGTGATCCTGATTCTATCCCTCTGTTTCAAGTCCATTATTCTATTTATCAGTGTGACAACTTCCCTCCAGAAGTTGTAGGGGCTCCATCCCCGGAGTTTTTCAAGAAGACTGGACAGCCACTTACCTTCAGATCGTATAAGGCAGTGATGGCAGTGAACCTTTTTCTCCTCGGGTGCCAAAAGAGTGTGGGCATACTATTGCAAAAGCACAAGTGCCCACACCCATATTTCAATGCCCATAGAGGGCCAAAACTGCATCCCCCAACCCCCTGGGAGCCCTCTGGAGGCTGGAAACTGCCTATTTCCCAACTTCTGCTGGGCCCAGTAGGCTCTTTTTTACCCTCCCCCCGCTCCAAAGGCTTCCCCCATCTCCCATCCCCCTGGGGGCTCTCTGGAAGCCAAAAACGCCCTCCCAGAGCCTCTATGTGAGCCATACCTGGGGCTTCCTTTGAAAAGGGTTCGGAAACTTCAGATCGTGCAGAATGCGGCCGCGAGAGCTATTGTGGGGCTTCCAAGATCTGCCCATGTTTCGCCAACACTCTGCGGCCTGCACTGGTTGCCGATCAGTTTCCGGTCACAATTCAAAGTGTTGATCATGGCCTATAAAGCCCTACATGGCATCGGACCAGAATACCTCCAGAACCGCCTTCTGCCGCACGAATCCCAGCGGCCAATCAGGTCCCACAGAGTTGGCCTTCTCTGGGTCCCGTCAACTAAACAATGCCGTCTGGCGGGACCCAGGGGAAGAGCCTTCTCTGTGGCGGCCCCGGCCCTCTGGAATCAACTCCCCCCGGAGATTCGAATTGCCCCTACCCTTCCCACCTTCCGCAAGATGTTGAAGACCTAGCTATGTCGCCAGGCATGGGGGGAATAACTATCTCTTCCCCCCCCCACCTTTTTTCCTGCCTGTAATATATGAGAATGGTGTGATTGTGCAGTATGATTGCTTTTAATATCTATGGGTTTTAAATCTCGCTTTTTAACTCTATTGGATTTGTATTCTATGTATTCTATTGTTGTTGTTGTGAGCAGCCCCGAGTCTTGTGTGCCAGCACATATGGCTCTGAGTGCCACCTGTGCCATAGGTTTGCCATCACTGGTATAGGGTCTCCGTCTCAAGCAGGGGGTTGGACTAGAAGACCTCCAAGGTCCCTTCCAACTCTACTATTCTGTCATTCCAGTGCCCCATCCCGCTGCTTTCCTGCGCCCCCCGCCCGATGGCCCATTTGTCCAACCATTCCTGGCCATATTGCCGCTGCCATCGTCATCACCATCCTTCCAAGCATCTCTCTTTATGGCCCGAGCCTGCTTAATTGGACCTAGTTTGGGATTACTTTTAATGAAAAGCAGACTAAAGCCATTATAAATAAATAAAAGGCTCAAATCAAAAGTTAAGTCCTGCTGCAGCCTTTCCTGATGGCAGGCAGGGGAGTCCGTCAACTTAAAATGCCCCGGATTGAAGTGCTGAGCTTTTAGTCCTATCGCAGGCGCCTCTGGGCAGGACACGGTCTTCCGGCCTCCTTCCACTGCCCATAAAACAGGAGTTTATTTTGCGTGCAGAGAGGAGCCGGGTGGGCTATTGAGTGGGACGTTGCAGAGGTGATTAGATCCTGTCCTACTTTGAGCAGGCCATGCAATCCATTGCTCTGGGTTCACTGTCCAGCCAAGCGCTGGGCACGGCCATAGCTGACCTTTATCCGGACATCTCAATAGTTCTGAGTCCAGCGGCGATTAAAGAGGCCATAATTAACAGAATTGAGGTATAACAGCTAGAGGTATAACAAGCAGGAAGAGGGAGATTGTGATCCCGCTGTATAGAGCGCTGGTGAGATCAAATTTGGAATAATACTGTGTCCAGTTCTGGAGACCTCACCCACAAAAAGATATGGATGAAATTGAACGGGTCCAAAGATGGGCTACAAGAATGGTGGAAGGTCTTCAGCGTAAAACGTATCAGGAAAGACTTAATGAACTCAATCTGCATAGTCTGGAGGACAGAAGGAAAAGGGGGGACATGATCGAAGCATTTAAATTTATTTATTTATTTATTTGATTTTTTTTTTTTATGCCTCCTTTCTCCTTAGACTCAGGGCGGCTTACAACATGTTAGCAATAGCACTTTTTAAACAGAGCTAGGCTATTGCCCCCACATTTTACCCACCTCAGAAGGATGGAAGGCTGAGTCAACCTTGAGCCGGTGATGAGATTTGAACCGCTGACCTTCAGATCTACAAGTCAGCTTCAGTGGCCTGCAGTACAGCACTCTACCTGCTGCGCCACCCCGGCTCATAAATATGTTAACGGGTTAAATAAGGTTCAGGAGGGAAGTGTTTTTAATAGGAAAGTGAACACAAGAACAAGGGGGCACAATCTGAAGTTAGTTGGGGGTAAAGATCAAAAGCAACATGAGAAAATATTATTTTACTGAAAGAGTAGTAGATGCTTGGAACAAACTTCCAGCAGATGTGGTTGGTAAATGCACAGTAACTGAATTTAAACATGCCTGGGATAAACATAGATCCATCCTAAGATAAAACACAGGAAATAGTAGAAGGGCAGACTAGATGGACCAGGAGGTCTTTTTCTGCCGTCAGTCTTCTGTGTTTCTATGACATAGCTGAAAGGGTTCAACTAGAGGTCTTCTAGTCCAACCCTTTCAAACCATTCCAGACAAATGGCGGCACAGTCTTATCTCCAAAGCTTCCAGGGATGGAGAATTCACAACGGCTGGAGGTGAGCTGTCCTACTGATGAACTAATAGAACAACAGAGTTGGAAGGGACCTTGGAGGTCTTCTATTCCAACCCCCTGCTTAGGCAGGAAACCCTACAAATGGTTATCCAACATCTTCTTAAAAACCTCCAGTGTTGGAGCATTCACACTTTCCGGAAACAACTTCTGTTCCACTGATTAATTGTTCTAAGTGTCAGGAAATTTCTCCTTAGTTCTAAGTTGCTTCTCTCCTTATTTAGTTTCCACCCATTGCTTCTTGTTCTACACTCAAGTGCTTTGGAGAATAGCTAGACTCCCTCTTCTTTGTGGCCACCCCTGACATATTGGAAGGCTGCTATCATGACTTCCTGGTCCTTCTTTCCATTAAACCAGCCATGCCCAGTTCCTGCAACCGTTTTTCATATGTTTTAGCCTCCAGTCCTCTTAACCTCTTTGTTGCTCTTCTCTGCACTCTTTCCAGAGTCTCAACATCTTTTTTTTATTATGCATTTTTTATTATTTTTGCCTTATGCATTATAACCTCTCAATTATAACAATAACAACTGAGTTGGAAGGGACCTTGGAGGTCTTCTAGTCTACCCCCCTGCCTAGCCAGGAAACCCTACAACACCAGACAAATGGTTATCCAACATCTTCTTAAAAACTTCCAGTATTGGAGCATTCACAACTTCTGGTGGCAAGCTGTTCCAATGGTTAATTGTTCTCACTGTCAGGAAATTTCTCCTTAGTTCTAAGTTGCTTCTCTCCTTGATTAGTTTTCACCCATTGCTTCTTGTTCTACCCTCAGGTGATTTGGAGAATAGCATCCTCAGGGTCACCCGAGTGGTGCAAATGGGTTCCTGTAGTTTGAAATTTCTGCAGTGGAAATCCAGGGTGAAAAAAATTTGGGTGGGGAATTATGGGAGTTGTAGTCCAGACATCCACATGCTACCAAAGTGGAGGCCAAAGTTCTTCTATTCTCCTTTGATTGATCTTCATGCTTTGATTGATCCTCTGTGAGCCGCCCCGAGTCTTTGGAGAGGGGTGGCATACAAATCTAATATTATATTATTATTATTATTATTATTATTATTATTATTATTATTATTATTATTATTATTATTATTATTATTATACAACACAGTAAACGAGATCACTATGCTGGATTTCGTATTTCATCACCAGTCGGGCGCTTCCCAAGCACCTAGGACTGCGTGATGTAGCGGTGAATTATGTTTGCCGATCCCAGTCAAGCGGCCTTTTGCAATTGACAGATGGAGATTGTGTCAATTTTTGTGGTTTTCAAATGTCCGCTGAGATCCTTTGGCCCTGCGCCCAGCGTGCCAAGTACCACTGGGACCACGTTCACGGGCTTATGCCAGAGTCGTTGCAGCTGGATTTTTAGATCTTCGTATTTCACTCATTTCTCTAGCTGCTTCTCCTCAATTCTGCTGTCTCCTGGGATTGCGATGTCGATGATCCATACTTTCTTTTTCTCCACGATCACAATGTCTGGTGTGTTATGCTTCAGAATTCGGTCAGTCTGAAGTCGGAAGTACCACAGTAGTTTTGCTTGCTCATTTTCGACCACTTTTTTGGGCTTATGATCCCACCAGTTCTTTGCCACTGGTAAATGGTAGTTCCGGCACAAGTTCCAGTGGATCATCTGTGCCACAGCATCATGTCTATGCTTGTAGTCAGTCTGTGCGATCTTTTTGCAGCAGCTGAGTATGTGATCAATTGTTTCATCTGTTTCTTTACAGAGTCTGCACTTTGGATCGTCTGTTGAGTCTGTTGTTGTTATTATTATTTTTTATTATTATTATTATTATTATTATTATTATTATTATTATTATTATTGCCATCCCTAAATCGGACCAGTCTCAGTTCCCAGTTCTGAAGAGGAGAAATGTGTGGAAACACACACACACCCCTCCACCAGGCTCACCTGCACCCAGGAAGGCTCCGTTTCCTCCATCCAAGAGGCTGAAATTGCTCAGAGAAATCCAGGGACCCCTCCAGAGTCCTTGCAACAACCTCCTCCGAGAGCATTTGGCATTGACGTAGTAGTTTAATGCTCCAGAAGGGCCCCGTTTGCTAAGTTAATTTAAAAGCAGAGTCGAGTGGGCCAATTCCACCATCCCGTCGTCTTCAGGAAGACGTGAAAAATTAGAAGCGGGGGGTGGGTGGGGTGGAAACCTTCCGATATTGAGGAAGGAGAAAATCTTATGGTGGCTGCGTGCCAGCCGTGGCTCAGGGGTGACCCTCAAGGTAAAGAAAACAAAATATGTTGGAAGAGGCTGCGACGATCTTGGGGATGAGAAATCAACCTATTCTCCAAAGCACCTGAGGGTAGAACGAGAAGCAATGGGTGGAAACTAAACAAGGAGAGGAGCAACTGAGAACTGAGGAGGAATTTCATAACAGTCAGAACAATTAACCAGTGGAACAGCTTGCCTCCAGAAGTTGTGAATTCTCCAAAACTGGAATTTTTTAAAGAAGATGTTGGATGACCATCTGTCTGAAGTAGTGTAGGGTCTCCTGCCTAAGCAAGGGGTTGGACTAGAAGACCTCCAAGGTCCCTTCCAACTCTGTTGTTATTATAATTGAGAGGCTATAATGCATAAGGCAAAAATAATATAAAATACATAATATTTGAAAAATGTGAGACTCTAGAAATGGTACAGAGAAGAGCAACAAAGATGATGAGGGGACTGGAGGCTAAAATATATGAAAAATTGTTCCAGGAACTGGGCAGGGCTAGTTTAATGGAAAGAAAGACCAGAGGAGACATGATAGCAGTGTTCCAGTGTCTCAGGGGTTGCCCCAAAGAAGAAGGAGTCAAGCTATTCTCCAAAGCACCTGAGGGTAGAGCAAGAAGCAACGGGTGAAAACTAAAGAAGGAGAGAAGCAACTTAGAACTAAGGAGAAAATTCCTGACAGTCAGAACAATTAACCAGTGGAACAGAAGTTGCCACCAGAAGTTGTGAATGCTCCAACACTGGAAGTTTTTAAAGAAGATGTTGGATAACCCTCTGTCTGAAGTAGTGTAGGGTTTTCTGCCCAAGCAGGAGGTTGGACTAGAAGACCTCCATGGTCCCTTCCAACTCTGTTGTTATCATTGCTATTGTTAAATGTCAACAGATAAAAGGAGCAAGCGAAGTGGACCGATAGCCCAACAGCTACCAGCAGAGGTAGTTGGGTGGTAGCCATAGAAGAGAATATGTGTTACTCAGGGCTGGACTGTGGCAGCTCTCAGAGGAGGAGGAAGAGAAGGAGGAGGAGGAGGAGGGGGGAACATTAGGAAACTAGGAAACATTATTGGCGGTAGGGAAGGGGACGAGGAGGACAACAACTGCGGGGTCCTTGGACCTCCTGAGTTTCATTGTTTCTCTTGAAGACGTTTCATCACCCAAGTAGGTAACGTTATCAGCGATAGAAGGAGTGGGGTTTACTCCTAGTTGGATCATGGAAATGTCTACAAGTTCAGAGAGCACCAAGGACCCCGTAGTTGGGTGAAGATGAACAGGAACATGTCGATGTGAGGTGTTGTTGTTGTTGTTGTTGTTATTTTTTAAAATTATTAGTATTTATTTGACTTCTATGCTGCCGAATCCCAAAGGACCCAGGACGGCTGTTGTTGTTGTTGCTGTTGTTGTTACTGTTGTTGGTTGTTGTTGTTGTTGTTATTATTATTACTATTATTATGTCAATACAACACAGCAAACAAGATCACTATGCTGGATTTCATATTTCATCACCAGTTGGGCGCTTCCCAAGCACCTAGGACTGCGTGATGTAGCGGCGAATTATGTATGCTGATCCCAGTAAAGCAGCCTTTTGCAATTGACAGATGGAGATTTTGTCAATTCCAATGGTTTTCAAATGTCCGCTGAGATCCTTTGGTGCTGGGCCCAGCGTGCCAAGTACCACTGGGACCACTTTCACGGGCTTATGCCAGAGTCATTGCAGCTCGATTTTCAGATCTTCGTATTTCACTAATTTCTCTAGCTGCTTCTCCTCAATTCTGCTGTCTCCTGGGATTGCGATGTCGATGATCCATGCTTTCTTTTTCTCCACGATCACAATGTCTGGTGTGTTATGCTTCAGAATTCGGTCAGTCTGAAGTCGGAAGTCCCACAGTAGTTTTGCTTGCTCATTTTCGACCACTTTTTCGGACTTATGATCCCACCAGTTCTTTGCCACTGGTGAATGGTAGTTCCGGCACAAGTTCCAGTGGATCATCTGTGCCACAGCATCGTGTCTATGCTTGTAGTCAGTCTGTGCGATCTTTTTGCAGCAGCTGAGTATGTGATCAATTGTTTCATCTGTTTCTTTACAGAGTCTGCACTTTGGATCGTCTGTTGATTTTTCAATTCTGGCTTTGACAGCATTTGTTCTAATGGCCTGTTCTTGTGCCGCCAGTATTAGTCCTTCTGTCTCCTTTTTGAGTGTCCCACTTGTAAGCCATGACCAGGTCTTTTCTTTATCCACTTTGCCTTCAATCTTCTCCAAGAACTGTCCATGCAATGCTTTGTTCCGCCAACTGTCCATATTATTATTATTATTATTATTATTATTATTATTATTATTATTATTATTAATATTATCTTTCTCCCAATCCCAGTAAATTCAGCAACACTTTGAGAAGGGCCAGGCTTTGTAGTGGAGGCACATCTACCTGTAGTTTTTCCTCCATCGCAGTTCTAGGGAGCGGCCAAAATACCTGTGATTTCAGGAGAGACTCATCCCCCGTCAGCCGAAGAGATAACTGACCGAGTTGCAGAATAAGGGCCGCTCTTAAGGGGCAAGGCCTGGCACCGGGACCTGCCGGCGAATTACCCTTTGCTAACTAACCACCTTTTGCAGCCGAGCCACCAACGAGGAGGCCCATTTTGCGGCGAGAAACCTGACGTCCTAAATGGAAGCGGACGTAATTGGGTTGCTCTTGCGCAGCCCGGGCGCTGGCCCGCCTGCAATTATTTTTAAAATATTCCAATTTAAATGAAAATATAAAAGAGATATTTAGAATATTTATTCTATTAGCCAACGTGCTTACGGCATCACTTTTGGAGTGTCAGGAAAACATTCTCCTACAGATGATGGATAGCAGCCTGTAATTATATATATATGTATATAAATATATATATATATATCTCACTATATGGAGGGGGGAATGGAATTGCTGAGCACGCTACATTTAACGGGGGAGAGAAAATACCCAGCCTGGGCCGTGGAGGGTTAATTTTATTCTCTAAATAATATCAAAACTGCTGAGTGTGTTCCTTTCGCACAACGTAGAAAGTCCTCAAATGGGCCCCGGAGAGTTTATAATATTCTACTGAATCAAGTAAAAATGTTAACCTTGTTCATAAAACGATGGCTTGTTAAAGATGCGCAGTCCCTTTTCGTGTGAATAATTTAGAACGGGAGTAAATCTCTTCTCGTTCGTTCCTCCCCCCCCCCCCGTTCCCTCCCTCTTCTCTCTTCGGTGTGTCAGACCAGCTGTCTGCAATGTTTTTTTAAAACTTTGCAAAGGACAAAGGCAGGAAGAATGGGTGGGTTCGGTGTCAATGGAGAAGGGGGTGGGGGCTGTCTTGGGCAGACCCTTTCCTGAAGGAGTGACATGATAGCAGCCTTCCAGTATTTCAGGGTAGAACAAGAAGCAATGGGTGGAAACTAAACAAGGAGAGAAGCAACTTAGAACTAAGGAGGAATTTCCTAACCGTGAGAACAATTAATCCGCCCCGAGTCTACGGAGAGGGGTGGCATACAAATCTAATGAATTAATTAATTAATTAATTAATAATAATAATAATAATAATAATAATCCGTGGAACAGCTTGCCACCATAAATAGTGAATGCTCCAACACTGCAAGTTTTTAAGAACATAAGAAGAGCCTTGCTGAATGGGGCCAAAACCCATTGAGTCCAGCATTCTGTGGCCCACAGTGGCCCACCAATTGTCCAGGGGGATCTTGACCAGAAAGAGAAGGCAAAACTCTCCCTTTCCCTTGACCCCCAACAAATAGGACCCAAGGGAACCCTGCCTGCCTCAAGCAACCTAGAGGCGGCACTTGGACATCCGTTTCAAAAACCACGGATGATACACTCGGCATCCATGAATTTGTCTAATCGTGCCTTGAAGCTCTCCAGGCTGACAGCTGTCACGACCTCTTCTGAAAGGGAATCCCATCAACCAAGGATCTTCTGGGGGAAGAGATATTTCCCTTGATTTATCCTCGCTTTCTTACCTATGAGCTTTAGGGAGGGCCCCCTCGTCCTAGAGAAAAGAATTTTTCTCTATCCACCTTTTCTATCCCATGCAGGATTTTATACACTTTGATGAATTCATCCCTTAAACTCCGTCTTTCAAGGCGGAAGAGACCAAGGTGTTGCAACCTGGTTTCATGAGGGAGGGGCTCCGTTTCCTTGACCATTCTTGTTGCCCTTTTTTGCACCTTTTCCAGTTCCATTATTTATTTATTATTTTATTTATTAGATTTGTATGCCGCCCCTTTCCGTAGACTCGTAGATGTTGGATAACCATCTGCCTCGAGTGGTGTATGGTTTCCTGCCTAAGCAGGGGGTTGGACTAGAAGACCACCAAGGTCACTCGCAACTCTATTGTTATAATTGAGAGGTTATAATGCATAAGGCAAAAAGAATATAAAATACATAATATAAAAAAGATGTGGAGACTCCAGAAAGAGTGCAGAGAAGAGCAACCTAGATGATTTGGAGACTGGAGGCTAAAACATATGAAAAACGGTTGCAGGAACTGCGCATGGCTAGTTCATTGAAAAGAAGGACCAGGGGAGGCATGATAAGGAGTCTTCCAATATCTCAGGGGCTGCCCAAAGAAGAGGAAGTCAAGCTACTCTCCAAAGCACCGGAAGGTAGAACAAGAAGCAATGGGTGGAAACTAAACAAGGACAGAAGCAACTTAGAACTAAGGAGAAATTTACTGACAGTCAGAACGGTTGATCAGTGGAAAAGAAGTTGCCTCCAGAAGTTGTGAATTATTATTATTATTATTATTATTATTATTATTATTATTATTAATTAGATTTGTATGCTGCTCCTCGCCAAAGACTCGGAGCGGCTCACAACAATAAAGCATAGTACAAATCCAATTATTAAAACAATTTAAAACCCTTAATATAAAAACAATCATACATCCCAGACATACCATGCATAAAAAGGAATGGTCCAGGGGAATCAATTCCCCCATGATTGACGGCAGAGGTGGATTTTAAGAAGTTTGCGAAAGGCAAGGAGGGTGGGGGCAGTCCTGATCTCCGGGGGGAGTTGGTTCCAGAGGGTCGGGGCCGCCACAGAGAAGGCTCTTCCCCTGGCCCCCGCCAGACGGCATTGTTTCGTCGACGGGACCCGGAGAAAGCCAACTCTGTGGGACCTAATCGGCCGCTGGGATTCGTGCGGCAGAAGGTGGTTCCGCAGGTATTAGGAAACTAAGAATGCCCCAGCAGTGGAAGTTTTTAAGCAGATGTTGGGTAACCATCTGTCTGAAGTGCTGTAGGGTTTGCTGCCCAAGCAGGGGGTTGGACTAGAAGACCTCCAAGGTCCCTTCCAAGTCTTATTTTGTTAATTAATCAGTGGAACAGAACCTGCCTCCAGAAGTTGTGAATGCCCCAACACTGGAAGAAGAGAGTGGAGGGGACCCTGGAGGTCATCTAGTCCAACAGAAGGGCATGTTCTGAACGTCCATTTTGGTGTTGTGCTGGTTTTTTGCACTCTGGGGCTACGTTTGCCTGTTTGGCCATTTTTTCATGTTCCATGTTTTAGTGAGTCCTCTGCGCATGCGTGGGGCAGCTTGGGGGGGGGGCTGTGCATGCATGGCGGGGGAGGGAAGGAGCGTGAGCAAGTGCACGCATGCTGGCACACCCACCCACACCCTTGTGGCTCACAAACCACAAAAGGTTCCCCATCACTGGGATAGGGTTTTTGCAGATAGAATTGAATTGTATTGAATTGAATTCTTTATTTATTGAATTCTTTATCTTCATCCTAAGATAAAACATAGAAACAGAGAAGATTGATGCCAGAAAAAGACCTCCTGGTCCATCTAGTCTGCCTTTACAGTATTTCCTGTATTTCATCTTAGGATGGATCTTTGTTTATCCCAGGCAGGTTTCAATTCAGTTCCTGTGGATTCTTCCATCCTTCCTTCTCTTTCTTTCCTTCCTTCTTTCTTTCCTTCCTTCCATCCTTCTTTCCTTCCTTCTTTCTCTTCCTTCCTTCTCTTCCTTCTTTCCTTCTTTCTCTTTCCTTCCTCCCTCCCTCCCTCCCTCATTCATAGAAACTTAGACGATTGACGGCAGAAAAAGCCCTCCTGGTCCATCTCGTCTACCCTTATAGTATTTCCTGTATTTTATCTTAGGAGGGATCTATGTTTATCCCAGGCATGTTTCAATTCAGTTCCTGTGGATTCTTCCTTCCTTCTTTCTCTTCCTTCCTTCTTTCCCCATTCCTTCCTTTTTTCTCTTCCTTCCTTCCTCCCTCATTCATAGAAAAATAGAAGATTGGCGGCAGAAAAAGACCTCCTGGTCCATCCAGTCTGCCCTTACACTATTTCTTGTATTTTATCTTAGGATGGATCTATGTTTATCCCAGGCATGTTTCAATTCAGTTCCTGTGGATTTACCAATCACGTCTGCTGGAAGTTTGTTCCAAGCATCTACTACTCTTTCAGTCAAATAATATTTTCTCACCTTACTTCTACTCTTTTCCCCAAAATACAGGAAATAGTATAAGAGCAGACTAGATGGCCCAGGTGGTCTTTTTCTACCGTCAATCTTCTTTGTTTCTATTTTTATTAGTCAAGTGTGATTGGACACACAAGGAATTTATCTTTGGTGCAGATGCTCTGTGTGGACATAAAAGAAAGGACACATTTGTCAAGAATCATGAGGGACAACAATGATTGTCATAGGGGTCAAATAAGCAATCAGGAAACAATATTAATAAAAATCTTGAGAATACAAGCAACAAGTTACAGTCATGCAGTCATAAAGGGTTAAATAAGGTCCAGGAGGGAAGTGTTTTTAATAGGAAAGTGAACACAAGAACAAGGGGACACAATCTGAGGTGAGTTGGGGGAAAGATCAGAAGCAACGTGAGAAAATATTATTTGACTGAAAGAGTAGTAGATGCTTGGAACAAACCTCCAGCAGACGTGGTTGGTAAATCCACAGTCACTGAATTGAAACATGCCTGGGATAAACATCTATCCATCCTAAGAAATAGTGTAAGGGCATGAAATAGTATACAATAAATAGTATAAGGGCAGAGTAGATGGACCAGGAGGTCTTTTTCTGCCGTTAGTCTTCTATGTTTCTATAAGTGGGAGGAAATGGGTGATAGGCTTGATGAGAAAAAACTATTAGTAATATTAGTGCAGGCTTAGTAAACATACTGTTTAAAAAATTAAAGGGAACACTCAAAAACACCTCCTAGAATTAAGGAGATGAATGAAATGAAATGAAGTAAGGAGGTGAATGAATGAAATATTCTCGTTGAATATTTTGTTCTGTTTAAAGTTGAATGTGCACAACAGCAGGTGAAATTGACTGTCCATCAGTGTTGCTTCCTAAGTGGACAGTTTGATTTCACAGAAGTCTGATCGACTTGGAGTTATATATTGGGTTGTTGAAGTGTTCCCTTTATCCTTTTGAGCAGTGTATATATACTTGCCACTTCTATATCAACGAACCTAAATCTGATCAGCAAAACCAAAATTTTCAGCAGTGCAGTTTGACAGTGGTGAGGGAATTATTTGTTTAGCAGAGTGATGGCGTTTGGGAAAAACCTGTCCTTGTGCCTAGTTGTGTGCAGTGCTTTGTAGCGACGTTTTGAGGGGCGGAGTTGAAACAGTTTTTATGTCCAGGATGTGAGGGGTCAGTCAATATTTTCATGGCTCTCTTTTTGACTGGTGCAGTCTACAGGTCCTCAATGGAAGGCAGGTGGGCAGCCATTGTCTTTTCTGCAGTTCTGATTCTCCTCTGAAGTCTGTGTCGGTCTTGTTGGGTTGCAGAACCAAACCAGACAGTTCTAGGGGTGCAGATGACAGACTCAGTGATTCCTCTGTACAACTGGAACAGCAGCTCCTGGGGCAGTTTGAGCTTCCTGAGTTGATGCAGAAAGGACACCAAGAAAGATTTATGTTCTGTTGGAAGAGTCCAAACGGTGAAAGCGCATTGGGTGAGAGTCAGCGGAATTCAAAAGCGGGCTGGCTTTTGGTCTCTGGTGGACGCCAGGCTCACGACGCCTTTGACTCCCTCCCTCGGTCTCGGCTTGGTCAATTCCTACACTTCCGCTTCCCTCCTGGCAGAAAACCCTGGTTTGAGAGCCAGGGGGGAGACCGTTTCCTGCTCTTTGGCTGCAGCAGGGGGCAGCGCTGGCCCGAGCTGCAAAGACCGGCTGGAGAGGGTCAGCGGGCTCTTGTCTCTGTTGAACACCCCTGCCTTTGCCGGTCAGCCCTCCCCCTCCTCAAATGTCACCGGGGTGGGGGGCATTTCGGAGGTTCTGGTGTCACTCGAGCTGCCCCATGACAAAGGGGGATGACGCTTGGGCCGTGGGCCGACGTTAGTTCTATCTAAGTTCTCTCTCTCTCTCTCTCTGTTCCTGGCTCACTATTGCAAAAAAAGTCAGCTTGCCCCATTTAAAAATTAGTACCGGCAGACGGAGGAGGTGGTATGATATCCATCCCTTCCTACCTTCCCTCCCTCCCTCCCGCTTTCCTTCCCTCTTTCTTTCTTTCTTTCTTTCTTTCTTTCCTTCCTCCCTCCCTCCCTCCCTCCCTCCCTTCCTTCCTCCCTTCCTTCCTTCCTTCCCTCCCTCCCTCTGTCTTTCCTTTCTCCCTCCTTCCCTCCTTCCCTTCCTCCTTCCCCCCTCCCCTCTTCTCTTCTCCTCTCCTGTCTGCTTTCTCCTTTGCTTGCTTGCTTGCTTGCTTCCATCCTTCCTTCCTTCCCTAGGTTATATTCTATCACCCTTCTTTCCTTCCTTTCTTCCTTCCTTCCTTTCTTTCCTCCCTTCCTTCCCTCCCTCTCCCCTCCCTCCCTCCTTTCCCCCCTTCCTTTCCCCCTCTCCTCCACTCCTCGCCTGCCTGCTTTCCCCTTCCTCCCTCCCTCTCTGCCTCTGTCTTTCCTTTCCCCTCCCTCCCTCTCTCCCTCCCTTCCTTCCTCCTTCTCTACTTTCCTCCCTTTTTGCGCAGAAGCGAAATATCGCCGAAATATCGCACGCACAAAGGAAAAATACAAGAAAATGAAGGGAAACGATTGCGGCGCCCATCGGTCTGGCACCGGTTGCGGGCAAGTTGCGCCGTCCATTGCCTTATACCCTTGCGGATACTCATGGCTGTACAATTTTCTCTAGATTGGGGATGGAGGGCGTGTAACCTCTGGGAGCCAGGACTCCTGCTCAGCAGCGGGTTGGACTAGAACAGGGCTCCTCCACCCTTGGCCACTTTTAAGACTTGTGGACCTCAACTCCCAGGATTCCCCAGCCAGCCATCAACCATAGAGTTGGAAGAGGCTGGAAGGGTCATCTAAGTCAGGGGTCTCCAACCTTGGCCACTTTAAGACTTGTGGACTTCAACTCCCAGAATTCCTCATGAATCATAGAGTTGGAAGAGGCCAGAAGGGTCATCTAAGTCAGGGGTCTCCAATCTTGGCCACTTTAAGACTTGTAGACTTCAACTCCCAGAATTCCGCATGAATCATAGAGTTGGAAGAGGCCAGAAGGGTCATCTTAAGTCAGGGGTCTCCAAGCTTCACCACTCAAAGACTTGCGGACTTCAACTGCCAGAATTCTCCAGCCAGCCATGAATCATAGAGTTGGAGGAGGCCAGAAGAGTCATCTTAGTCAGGGCTCTCCACCCTTGGCCACTTTAAGGCTTGTGGACTTCAAATCCCAAAGTTCCTCAGCCAGCCATGAATGATAGAGTTGGAAGAGGCCAGAAGGATCAGGGCTCTCCAGGCAGCTTGTTGAAGGAAGTCTGGGAGTTGAAGTCCACAAGTCTTCAAAGTTGCCAAGGTTGGTGGGGACCCCCAGAGTGAAAGACCTCCAGGGTCCCTTTCCAGCTCTTGTCGTTCTGTATTTCTCCAACAGCCCTGGAGCCACCCCCTCCCTCTCCCTCCCCCCTCCCCCCTTCCCCACCCTGAACTTCCTGCTGGGTTTTCTCAAGTGCCCCCTCGAGATCTTTGCTCTTCCTTTTTATAGTGCAGAAGGCCCTGTCGGGATCTGGCCAGAGGGGTAAAATTAGCTTCCCCGACAGGTGAACCGGATCAAATATCTCCAAGAATGAGGTGGCCTCCTTACACCTCTAAGCCCCCCCTCCTCCTCCTCCTCACCTCATCTGACATGCGCTTGGCTGACGGTAACCGAATCTCCGTGTTTTGTTGGCCACGGACCAAGAGGCCGCTTGGATGCTTAGCGTTGGTGCGTGGTTCTACCCGGCATGCGGTGATGCCTCTCTTGTTAGGCGTGGCAGGGCAGCCTCCCCTCCCCACCTCTACCCCCTCCCTCTTCACTGGTCACCCAGCCCTGATTGACATCTTCGAAAGGGCCTGGAAGATGTTGGGTATTTTGATTATTATTAATATTATTTGTATTAGCAGAGTTCAGCTGGCTTAATTTGCAGCGGAGTTAGCATGGCAAGAAATAACACATGGTTCAGAATCCCATTTGTTAGCCATGAATGTCCACTCCTTCATAAGGATGAAAAGTACAATCTTTACTTACAATCCTGTTGATTCATGCAATTGATAGATTGCAGGCAGATAAGTTTATATTCCAGTCCATATTAATAACTTCTGGATGGTCCCATGTGTGAGGATGGCTTTGGATTTCATCTCACACCTGTGTCCTCAGCCGAGGACAATGGAGCACACACAGAAGAAGAAGGTAGAAGAGAAAGAAGGAAGGGGGGACCATCTACTCTGCAGAGGTTTATATAGCCTGCAGGGTATCTGCCCCTTTTGGTCATCAAAAGGTGACACATTGGTCAGTTAATTGCGACCTGACCGTAGAGATGTGTTTACAAGACAGTGCAAGCATGTAGTAGAGTAGTTAAACCCAACAGAAGAGGCCAACCAGGAACCGTTGTCATGTAGGGGGTGACGTGATCACAGTCCAAAGGCCTCGTTTTAAATTGGAGACTTTGGCCTGCCACAAGTAGAATAGCAATGTGGGAATTGGGGATGGGTGGTTGCATGAGAAGGAAAAATACTAGCCACAAATTCTTTCCAGAAGATTCAAGGTCATCCTTTGTTCAGCACCAGCCGGAAGTAGAGGGGAGGATCGTGGACTTTGAGAGCACCGGAGTGGTCCATGTGATGAACTTGTTAGTGTAGGGACCAGGGATGACCTTAAACTGGGTGGAAAACTGTAGGAAAAGTTACTATCGGGTTGACTAGAGTTCGTATCCAACACGGCTCTGTCGATAAATTGGAGCTTGGAAGAAGGCCAAGGGTTGGACTCTTGATTTATTTCTCGGATGTTATTTGGAACGCTGAGAAGCAGTCTTCCAATATTTGAGGGCTGACCCAAAGAAGCCAGAGGGTCAGCTTATTTTATAAATTACCAGAAGGCAAGGCAAGAGAAGGCACAAAGGAAAGGGAGTCAGGTTATTTTCCAAAGAACCTGAGGGTAGAACAAGAAGCAATGGGTGGAAACTAAACAAGGAGAGAAGCAACTTAGAACTAAGGAGAAAATTCCTGACAATTAGAACAATTAATCAGTGGAACAGCCTGCCACCAGAAGTTGTGAATGCTCCAACCCTGTAAGGTTTTATGGGGATGTTGGATAACCATCGGTCTGAAGTAGTGTAGGGTTTTCTGCCTAAGCAGGAGGTTGGACTAGAAGACCTCCAAGGTCCCTTCCAGCTCCGTTGCCATTGTTGTTAATACTATTATTAGTATTAGTATTATTATTATTAGAAAGTGAAAATGTAGATGGCAACCAATGCAGGAGAGAAGCAACCTGCCATTAAGGGAGAAATTTCCAGACAGTTAAAACAATTTAAAAAATTCACAAGGTTGGAAAACCTTAGAATAGAATAGAATGGAATAGAATAGAATAGAATATACATAGAATAGAATGGAATAGAATGGAATAGAATAGAATATACATAGAATAGAATAGAATGGAATATACATAGAATAGAATATACATACAATATATATAGAATAGAATGGAATATACATAGAATGGAATAGAATAGAATGGAATGGAATATGAATAGAATAGAATGGAATATACATAGAATAGAATAGAATGGAATATACATAGAATAGAATTATTTCTTGGCCAAGTGTGATTGGACACAAGGAATTTGTCTTTGGTGCAGATGCTCTCTGTGGACATAAAAGAAAAGAGACATTTGTCAAGAATCAGGAGGGACAACACTTAATGATTATCATAGGGTTCAAATAAGCAATCAGGAAACAGTCTATATTAATAAAAATCTTAAGAATACAAGCAACAAGTGACAGTCATACAGTCCTAAGTGGGAGGAAATGATAGGAATGATGAGAAAAAACTAGTAGAAATAGTAGTGTAGACTTAGTAGGTAGTTTGACTGTGTTGAGGGAATCATCTCTTTAGCAGGGTCTTCTGCTTTTGAGCAAGAGTTGGTCTAGAACAGTGTTTCCCAACCTTGTCAACTTGAAGATATTTGGACTTCAACTCCCAGAATTCCCCAGCCAGAGAATGCTGGCTGGGAATTCTGGGAGTTGAAGTCCAGATATCTTCAAGTGGCCAAGGTTGGGAAACACTGGTGTAGAAGACCTCCAAGGCCCCTTCTGTTCTTCGGCAAGCCAAGCTATGGCGTCACTAGAACCCTGCAGGGCAGAGCTCAACTCCAGAATTAGCCGGGCACTCGGTTTGGTTTTCCTTGGGGCACAGCAGAGAGGCTGGTGGTCAACAGATCCCCGTCCACTTGTTACCCAGGTAGGGTTACATATTTTCCTGTGTCGAGAGTCCCAGCGTTCCTTCTCCTCCTTAGGGAGGCAGTCCAAAGATTCGAGCAGGTTCAAGCAGAGAAAAGCCCTCGTCACCTGGGACCAAGGCGGCGTCTTCGGTTTCTAGCAAGGAGGGGGCAGTGGGCAGTGGGCACCCTGTATAAATACCCAGCCACAGGGGTGGCGTCTGTATTTTTAGCCCTCCTGGCACGCTTTCTCTGCCACTCCCAGCTCCAGACCAGCCTGTCCGTTGACGTCAGAGAGACTGAACTGTCCTGCCCACTAAGAGGTGACAGCTCCCACCTACCGTGTTTTGGGCCACTTTAAGACTTGTGGACTTCAGCTCCCAGAATTCCTCATTCCTCATTTTATTTTATCCCCTGGTTAGGGCTTTAAAAAAAACTTTATTCTGAGAAAGTAACAATGAAAGAGCTTGCAAGCCAATAAGAGCTGGGAACATCATTAGAACCTGGAAAGAAACTTTTGGAGCAATTAGAACAATGGCAAAAACCCTGCAAAGACTTAGGGCTTGGAAAACATTCTTCTTCACCAAGAGTAACAATGGAAGAGCTTGCAAGCGAGTAAGAGCTGGGAACAAAGTTAGCACCTGGTTAGGGCTAGAAAGAAACATTTGGAGCAACTTAGACCAACGGGGAAAAACCCTGCAAAGGCTTAGGGCATAGAAAACATTCTCCCCAAAGAGAAACAATAAAAGAGCCTGGGAACATTGTTAGCACCTGGTTAAGTCTGGAAAGAAACATTTGGAGCAAGTAAAGCAATGGGGGGGGGGGGGTGAGTAGAAAGACAGGGTTTGAAAAACATTCATGACAGAGAGTAACAATGAAAGAGCTTGCAAGCTGGTAAGAACTGGGAATATTGTTATCACGAGGATAGGGCTGGAAAGAAACATTCAGAGCAAGTAGAGAATGAAAAAAAAATTCAAAGAGAGGGTTTGGAAAACATTCTTAGCAGAGAGTAACAATGAAAGAGCTTGCAAGCCGGTAAGAGCTGGGAATATTAGCACCTGGTTAGGGCTGGAAAGAAACTTACTCAGAGCAAGTTAGAGCAATGGAAAAAACCCTGCAAAGAATTAGGGCTTGGAAAACATTCTTTGCAGAGAGTAACAATGAAAGAGCTTGCAAGGGAAGAGCTGGGAAGATCGTTAGCATCTAGTTAGGGCTGGGGTGGGGAAGCTACATTCAGAGTATAAGACACACCCAAATTATCAGCTTCTTTTAGGGAGGAAAAAGGCACGTTTTATACTCAGAAAAAATACTGTACTTCTGCCTGCGCATATCCCCCATGCCCAGGGTTCCCACAAATGCTTTTAAGCATCCCTCAGAGACGCAGCATGGGGGCAGGAAGCCTCTCCCTCTGTTTGGCCACTCAGCCTTCGAGGTTGCTCGAAACAGAGGTTAGGTGGGACACCGTTGAGGCTGTCCGAATGTGCTTGCTTTGGCTCTGCCCAGCTGTTGTGTATTTCTCAAGCCTCGGTCCGGCCGGTGTTTGTTTGTGCGAGTGCCGCGCCTGATGGATTAGTTCCGTAACCTCAGAGGACAGCCCCCTCCTCCTCCTCCTCCTCCTCCTCCCTCCTGCTCGCAAAGATGCCCGAGCTCTGATGGATAAACCAGAAGCAGGAGGAGGCACTTCAAAGGAGAAACCTCCCCGGTTCGGGTTTGAAAGCAGACCCCATACGGGTAAATTTAGCCCCACCGCCATTTGGATGTCACGCCTGCCCACATTTCCAAGAAGGGGCTCTTGACCACCGTCCCGTCTTCTCTTTTTTAGCCTCCATATTTGGTCATGGTTTCAGCTTCGAAGCCTGGAGCTTTTAGTACATCCCAATTCCCCCCTGGCCCTCTCTCAAAAGAGAGTGAAAAGGGGACCCTAGAGGTCTTCTAGTCCAACCCTCTCGGTCAAGCAATAGCGATAGCCTTTAGACTGATATACTGCTTCAGCCCTCTCTAAGCGGTTGACAGCATCAGCCTCTTGTCCCCAACAATCTGGGTCCTCATTTTACCCATCTCGGAAGGGTGGATGGATGGATGGATGGATGGAAGGAAGGACGGAAGGAAGGAAGGAGAAGGAAAGAAAAAGAAGGAAGGAGAAGGAAGGAGAAGGAAGGAGGAAGGAAGGAAGGAAAAGGAAGGAGAAGGGAGGAAGGAGGAAGGAAGGAAGGACAATAACAATAGCATTTAGACTTATATACCGCTTCATGGTGCTTTTACATCCCTCTCTAAGCAGTTGACAGAATCATCCTGATGCCCCCAACAGTCTGGGTCCTCATTTTACCCATCTCGGAAGAATGGAAGGAAGGAAGGAAGAGTGGAATGAGGAAGGAAAGGAAAGAAGGAAGAAAGGAGATTGGAATAGGAAGGAAGGAAGGAAAATGATAATAGCATTTAAACTTATATACCGCTTCATGGTGCTTTTTCAGCTCTCTCTAAGTAGTTTACAGAATCAGCATATTTGCCCCCAAATCTGGGTCCCCATTTTACCCCCCTCTGAAGGATGGAAGGCTGAGTTAACCTGGAGCTTGTGGTGAGATTTGAACTGCTGAACTACCAGATAGTGGTTAGCAAATGTCCAATCTCTTCTCCAAAACTTCTGAAGGCAAGACATTCAAATAATATTCAGTTGTTCTCATTGTCATGAAATTTCTCCTTATTTCTAGGTTGCACCAATAATGCCTTTCTGTTTTTTTTAAGAGGCAACTATCTGGACTTTCTGGTTTTTCTCTGAAGATGTTTCTCTTCTCATCCAAGAAGCTTCTTCAGCTCTGGATGAGAAACGTCTCCAGAGACATTTATTCCTAGGTTGGATCTCATCTTGATAAGTTTTCATCCATTGCTATTTGTCTTGCTTTGGAGAGTAAATCAACCCCCTCTTCAACTCCAGAGAGATATTTGGAAGGCTGCTCTCATGTCTCCCCTGGTCCTTTTTTTCATTAAACCAGCCATGCTCAGTTCCTGCAACCGTTCTTCGTAGGTTTTAGCCTCCGGTCCCCTGATCCTATTGGTTGCTCTTCTCTGCACTCTTTCTAGAGTCTCGGCATCCTTTTTGCACCCTGGTGACTAAAACTGAATGCGGTATTCCAAGTGTGGCCTTACCAAGGCTTTATAAAGTGGTATTTTATCTTATTCTATCCCTCTGTTAATGCAGCGTAGAACTTTGTTGGCTTTTTTGGCAGCTGCTGTACACGGCTGGCTCCTATTTAAATGGTTGGACTACAAGTTCCCTCTCACAGTTTGTACTGTTGCGCAAGGCACCATCAATAATGTCTTCAGGGCTTTGGGGAATAGCTTGACTTTATAGATCATAACCAACACTTTGAATTATGTCCGGAAACCAATCAACAGCCAATGCCGTCTGCATGTTTGTTTCTTTCCAGCCCTAACCAGGCGCTAACAATATTCCCAGCTCTTACCCGCTTGCAAGCTCTTTCATTGTTACTCTCTCCAAATAAGGTTTTTTTAAGCCCCTAACCAGGGGATAAAATAATGTGCTGAAACTGACCAGACTAAGGACGCTAGCCAGATGAATATCTGTTAAGCAGATTCTTTTCCCTGTTTTCCTCCCCAAAAACTAAGTTGTGTCTTATACTCTGAAAAGTACAGTAAGTGTGAAAAAACAGAAGTGAAAGTCCCCCCCCCCCCAGTGGAATCGTCACTAAACAGATTCGGTTTGTTTGTTTAGATTTGTATGCCACCCACTCCCGAAGAACTCAAGGCAGCTCATACACACTAAAACAATAAAACAATATAAAATCAATTTACGCCATTAATAATAGCTTATAGAACCCTTAAATCTTACGCGTGAAGTCATATCGTGCCATGCATCCCTGTCAGAACTTATTTAGGCTGGAGTTAAAAGACTCACGGCTTTACAAAGGGTTGTAAGACGAGGACTATTATGACATTTCCACGACGTCCGTTCGCGAGTTGCCTTGGCTTTTCCGGTGCGTGGATTCAGCTCAGGCTGGGGACACACTGAAGCAATGTTGGGTTCCTACCTGGAACCGGGGGGGACGGGGGACGGGACAGCGTTGTGGTAGCGAAAATGGAGCTGCGCACTGGGCGACCATTTCCTCCTCGCTCCAGGGGAAGGACTACTCCGAAGGACTCAAAATTTCCACTACTGGTTCTCCAGAACCTGTCAGAACCTGCTGGATTTCACGTCTGGACAACGTGCCAAAAAATCATTGGCAGCAAGAGTTATCAAGGGAACAAGGGGACACAATCTGAAGTTAGTTGGGGGAAAGATCAAAAGCAACGTGAGAAAATATTATTTTACTGAAAGAGTAGTAGATCCTTGGAACAAACTTCCAGCAGACGTGGTTGGTAAATCCACAGGAACTGAATTGAAACATGCCTGGGATAAGCATAGATCCATTGTAAGATAAAACACAGGAAATAGTATAAGGGCAGATTAGATGCACCATGAGGTCTTTTTCTGCCGTCAGTCTTCTATGTATCTATGTTTCTATCTCTAACTTCTGAATTGTCCCTGGCCTTGCATTTTATTTACAATTGATAATTTGTACATTTTTTTAACAAAGTGGTGTCTGAGATCAGCAATTTTCAATGACTTTTTGCTCCTGCGCATGCGCAGAAGCAAATAAACATCTGAAATCTCATGCGCCTGCGCATCTTCTCACGAGATTTGCTTCCTGCACATGCGCAGAGACCAGACCTCACTCCGATGTGTGCACATCCATGGAGGGAAGTTGCAACCCCCACCTGCGTTGAAGCATCCAAATTCACTCTCTCAGACACACACAGAGTTGTGTGTCTTGCCTTTCCTGTATCAACATTAGACCTGGTTGAAGGTGCAATTCAAGACCCGAAGCAGCGTTTTAAGGGCCTTTGTGTTTCTCGCCCATAAAAGGTCACCTGATAATGTTATTTGGCCGTCAGGTTGATGCTGGACTCTCTCCCCCTTGAGCTTCCAGGCTCCTCCAGGCTGGCTGGTGGCCAGCTATGGGAAGCCACCTCAGATATTTGAGCAGCTCCCTAAACACTTGAGTTTCTTTTTTGGAGGAGCTCCAGAAGGCTCCTTTTGCCTGTCTCCATAGCTTTATTATTTATTGTTATATTTATTTAATTTTTTGCTATGTTTTTAATTGATTTTTATTTATTTATTATTATTATTTTGAAATTTCCTTTTTTTTTTTGGGTAAAATTTATTTATTTATTTTCAAATATAACAGAAAGAAAAGAAAAAGACATACACGAAACATATACATACAACATTTGGGAAATGAGAGTTTCCCCACTTTTTTTTTTTGAGTGTTCAATCAGAGAATTTTGCTTCTTTTACATAATATTGGTTCTTTAATTCTTTTATTTGACGTGTTGCTTTGCTTGAATTTTTATTTAATTCTTCGCTGTTCTTTCCTTTAACCAGTCGTAGAATTTTGCAAAATTCTACAACTGGTTTTTAATTGATTTTTAAATATTTACATCTTAATATTTCCAGGTGGTTCGACATCCATATACCATACCATATTTTTCAGAGTAATAAGACGCCGGAGTATGAGACACACTGAATTTTGGGGGAGGAAAATAGGGAAAAGAATCTGCTAACCAGGTATTCATCTGGCTAGCGTCCATAGTCTGGTCAGCTTCAGCACATTATTTTATCCCCTGGTTAAGGGCTTTTAAAAAAAACTTTATTCCGAGAAAGTAACAATGAAAGAGCTTGCAAGCCGGTAAGAGCTGGGAACATTGTTAGCTCTTGGAAAGAAGCATTTGGATCAAGTAGAGCAATGGAAAAAACCCCACTTAGGGCTTGGAAAACATTCCTCACAGAGAGAAACAATGAGAGAGCCTGCAAAGTAAGAGTTGGGGACATTGTTAGCTCTTGGAAAGAAGCATTTGGATCAAGTAGAGCAATGGAAAAAAACCCACTTAGGACTTGGAAAACATTCTTCACAGAGAGAAACAATGAGAGAGCCTGCAAAGTAAGAGTTGGGGACATTGTTAGCACCTGGTTAGGGCTGGAAAGAAACTTATTCAGAGCAAATAGAGCAATGAAAAAAAACCCTGCAAAGACTTAGGGCTTGGAAAACATTATTTGTAGAGAGAAGCAACGACAGAGCCTGCAAGGGAAGAGCTTGGAAGATCGTTAGCAGCTGGTTAGGACTGAAAAAAAGCTACATTCAGAGTATAAGACGCACCCAAATTATCAGCCTCTTTTAGAGAGGAAAAAGGTGCATCTCATACTCCAAAATATACAGTATTTACATTCATATCAATGTGTTATAAAGTTATACATTGTATAATTAATATTCTTTTCTTTTCCAACCACCTCTTACTCTTATTTTACATTTCTTTTGTGTGTGTGTCCATTTGTACCATTTTGTCCAAGTAGAGTAGTAATCCGAGTCCTTTTGATCGTTTAGTTCCATCATTAATCAGGCCATTTCTTTACATTCATATATATTTTAAATTATCTCATTTTCACCAGGTGTCTGTGGGTCTCTCCATCTTTGTGCCATGGGCCATTCTTGCGGCTCTATTATTATTATTATTATGTTTATTATTTATATTTATAAGCCTTCCGGACTCCTGGCAGCATACTACATATAAAAAGACAGTATAAAATAAATCAAAACCTGTTGGTTGGTTGGTTGGTTGGTTGGTTGGTTGGTTGGTTGGTTGGTTGGTTGGTTGGTTGGTTGGTTGGTTGGTTGGTTGGTTGGTTGGTTGATTGGAACAAACTTCCAGCAGACGTGGTTGGTAAATCCACAGTCACTGAATTTAAACATGCGTGGGATAAACATAGATCCATTGTAAGATAAAATACAGGAAATAGTCCAAGGGCAGACTAGATGGATCATGAGGTCTTTTCCTGCCGTCAGACTTCTATGTTTCTATGTATTTATATGCCACTTATTCCAAAGTGGACTCAGAGCGGCTAACAAATACGATAAATGCAATAATATTAAAATACAGTCACAAGTACATAATAGAATCAGTAATAACAATAAATAATATCCAATTCAGTCTAATTCCAAGCCTGCTGGAAAAGATTAAAAAACCTTCATCCTTTAGCAGCCGTTGATTCACGGTGGATCTTGTTGTGTTCTTTTTTTGCAGTGCAAGAAGAAACACACCTTGGTGTGCCCGGATTTCTCCAAGCACGGCGTCTGCCCCAAGGGCTCCCAGTGCAAACTTCAGCATCCCAAAAAGAAACACCCGGCCAAGCAAGCCGCCACTAAAACCCTACCTGAGCCGGGAAACTATGCAAAGCAGACGTGGAGGTAAGGAAGGAGCTGCCCCTCCTCCCTCACGGGAATAGCAAGAGCACGTGGACTTATATCCCGCTCCGTAGGGCTTTTACAGCCCTCGCTAAGCAGGGGACAGAGAGCAAGTCTCTTGCCCCCAACAGTGGATGGGTGGGTGGGTGGGTGGAGAGAGAGAGAGAAAGAGGGTAGATGGAGGGATGGAGGGATAGATGAGAGAGAAAGAGGGTAGATAAATGATAAACAGAGAGACAGACAGACAAACAGACAGAGAGATAGATAGAAGAGAGAGATAGAAAGAGGGTAGATAAAAGATAGATAGATAGATAGATAGATAGATAGATAGATAGATAGATGAGAGAGAGAGAAAGAGAGGGTAGATAGATGAGAGATAGATAGAAAGAGGGTAGATAAATGATAGATAGATAGATAGATAGATAGATAGATAGATAGATAGATAGATAGATAGATAGATGAGAGAAAGAGAGAAGAGAGAGAGAAAGAGGGTAGATAAATGATAGATGGATGGATAGAGAGAGAGAGAAACAGAAGGTAGATAGAGGAAAGAGAGAAAGAGAAGAGATGGAGAGAAAGAGGGTAGATAACTGATACATGGATGGATGGATGGATGGATGGATAGAGAGAGAGAGATATGAGAAAGAGAAAGAGGATGGATGGATGGATGGATGGATGACAGGGGGATTTCAACTCCCAGAATTCCCCAGCCATCAGCTTCCTCCACTTTAAGACTGGGGAATTCTGGTAGTTGAAGTCCCTCCGTCTTAAAGTGACGGAGCTCGCAAAATCCCGGCTTAGGAGCTCAGCTCCAGACCTCCCCACGAATTGGGGGGGGGGGGGGGAAATAACCCCCATTGTTACAACCCAGACAGGAGCTTGGCCCTCCCTCCCACCCTCTATGCCTCTACCTCGGTCCCTGAGGAAGCTCCTCGGACCCCCCAACCCTCCTTGTATGGCAGTCCCCACACCAAATCCCCCGGCCGAGTTAATTCGGGGCGACGACGTAAACTGGGGATGGCCCCTCCTCGCCCGCTTCCCCCGTCTCAATGAGGCCGAAAATAGCCCCCTTGCTCCTTTTAGGTAAGAATGTGCCTGGGGTGGGGGCGCTGCGGAGGGGGGGGACGCAGGCAGGAATCCACCAGGGCCAGGGAAGACGAGGAGGAGCTGGCCCAGGGCCCGAGTTCCAGTCCTGTCTTCAGGGGAGGGTTAGGTGAGAAGGCCTCTTAAATAGCACCTCCCCTCCTCCGGTCTTGAGTAGCCGGCCGGGCGCTGCCAAGGGAGACGTCAAACCTGGTGAAGCACGTCACTGTTAAGCGGCTGACCCCCCACCCCCTTTCTGGAGGGAGGCCCAAACATCCAGGCCAGGTGGCCGTAAGGGGAAGGGATGAGGCCGGAGGGGAGGGAGGGAGAGGCCGGCGGTCAGCTCAAGCCAGAACTTAATGCACAGCCTTCTACTCATCTAGTCCAGCCCCCTCCTCAAGCAGAATCATAGAAGGACAGAGTTGGAAGGGACCCTGCAGGTCATCTAGTCCAGCCCCTTCCTCAAACAAGGAGACCCCTGCAGAATCATAGAAGGACAGAGTTGGAAGGGACCCCGCAGGTCATCTAGTCCAGCCCCCTCCTCGAGTGGGAGACCCTCTTCCCTTCCAGACCAGTCTCTCTCTCTCTCTCTCCCTAATCCCCCCCCTTCTTGTTCTTCCTTTGTTCCCGTCCAGGCACAAAGAGGAGGAAGGAGCGGCGGGAGGAGGAGCCTTCTGGCACCCCAGAGTCCTCTCTCAGAACGTCCGGCTGACCAAGCAGCCCTCCTTCATCTCTCTCCAGTTGCCCTCCACCTCCCCCGAGGAGGAGGGCCCCAAGTCAGAGCGAAGTGGGGAAGAAGCAGGTACGTTGTAAGGGAGGGAGACCCCGGCCCCACAGGTGCCAAACACCCCTAGAGAAGCCAGAGCCCCAGTCGGGGTCTTTGGGCGCCTTTTACGTGCCGAATAGTTTCTTGCTTGCTCTATTTATTCTATTCTATTCTATTCCCCTATTCTATTCTATTCTATACCTCTATTCTACTCTACTCTACGCTACGCTACCCTACTCTACTCTATTCTAATTCTGTTCTATTCTATTCCCCATGTTCTTGTTCTGTTCTGTTCTGTTCTAATCTAATCTATTCTTCCATTCTCTTCCACTCGAGTCTACTCCATTCCATCCCATCCCATTCTCTGTATTTTCTCTTCTCTTCTATTCTATATTCTAATTCCATTCTATTCCCCATGTTCTGGTTCTGTTCGGTTCGGTTCTGTTCTGGAGATGGGCGGCATACACGTCACAGTAATGAATAAATAAATTTTAGACTAGAAAGAGTGCAGAGAAGAGCGACAAAGGGGATTAGGGGACTGGAGGCTAAAACATATAAAGAACGGTTGCAGGACTGGGCATGGCTGGTTTGATGAAAAGAAGGACCAGGGGAGACATCAGAGCAGCCTTCCAGTATCTCAGAGGTGGCCACAAAGAAGAGGGAGTCAAGCTATTCTCCAAAGGACCTGAAGGTAGAACAAGAAGCAATGGGTGGAAACTAAACAAGGAGAGAAGCAACTTAGAACTAAGGAGGAATTTCCTGACAGAACAATTAACCAGTGGAACAGCCTGCCTCCAGAAGTTGTGAATGCCCCAACACTGGAAGTTTTTAAGCAGATGTTGGATAACCATCTGTATGAAGTGGTGTATGAAGATCCATCCTAAGATAAAATACAGGTAATAGTATAAGGGCAGACTAGATGGACCAGGAGGTCGTTTTCTGCCGTCAATCTTCTATGTTTCTGTAGTAGAAACATAGAAACATAGAAGACTGACGGCAGAAAAGGACCTCCTGGTCCATCTAGTCTGCCCTTATACTATTTCCTGTATTTTATCTTACAATGGATCTATGCTTATCCCAGGCAGGTTTACATTCAGTTCCTGTGGATCTACCAACCACGTCTGCTGGAAGTTTGTTCCAAGGATCTACTACTCTTTCAGTAAAATAATATTTTCTCATGTTGCCTTTGATCTTTCCCCCAACTAACTTGTTTGTTGTGATCTTGTTTGCTGTGTTGTATTGTGGAAATAATAATAATAATAATAAAAATAAATGAAACAGCTTTTGTGCCAGCCACAGCTGATGGCTCTCCCCCCCATCCCACACTTGCCCCCCCCCCCCCCACCAATCCTCACCAAATGCACCGACCGGCCCTTCCAATCGAGTGCTAATTTAATTAGAAAGCACCCATTTTAGTTAATTTGTTCAAGGAGATCACAGCAGCATCGGAGCAGATGTTTCCCACCCCCAGCAAACGTTTGCGGGGTGGAGGGGGGGGTGTTGTTTTGTAAATGACTCTGCTCAGTCTTGTTTAAGAGAGAAAAGGGGATTTTTAAGGGGGGCCCCACAGCTCCCTCTGTAAACACTTTACAGCTCTCCGCACGTCGTCGGAGTGAGGATAAACCCCTGGCAACTCATGCTGGCGTGAAAGGGAGGGGGGGCAGCCTGCACGTTGGCCATACGGCTATCATTTTATTGTCATATTTCACGGCCGTAACATTAATGGGAGATGCTGGCAGCAGCATCTTTTCTTTTTACTTATTTATTTTTCGCGTGTGTTAAAACAGCTCCGCTGAGCACGCTCAAAAGGCAAAACGCTTTCGCTTCGGAAAAATCCAGGGAGGATTCCAGAGGGTGTTTTTCATTTCATTATTATTGCAGTCCGAGTGGACGACCATTGAAATAGGAGCCAGCCGTGTGCAGCAGCTGCCCAAAAAGCCCACACAGTTCTAGGCTGCATTAACAGAGGGAGAGAATCAAGATCACGCGAAGTGTTAATGCCAATTTATAAGGCCTTGGTAAGGCCACACTTGGAATACGGCATTCAGTTTTGGTCACCACGATGCAAAAAGGATGTGGAGACTCTAGAAAGAGTGCAGAGAAGAGCGACAAAGAGGATGAGGGGAGTGGAAGCTAGAACATATGAAGAACGGTTGCTGGAACTGGGCATGGCTGGTTTCATGAAAAGAAGGACCAGGGGAGACATGATAGCAGTCTTCTAATATCTCTCTGGAGTTGCCACAAAGAAGAAGGAATCAACCTATTCGCCAAAGCACCTGAGTGTTGAACAAGAAGCAATGGGTGGAAACTAAACAAGGAGAGAAGCAACTTAGAATTAAGGAGAAAATTCCTGACAGTGAGAACAATAAACCAGTGGAACTACTTGCCTCCAGAAGTTGTGAATGCTCTAACACTGGAAGTTTTTAAAAAGATATACCGCAGTGCAGGGGGTTGGACTAAAAGACCTCCATGGTCCCTTCCAACTCTGTTGTTATTATAATTGAGAGGTTATAATGCATAAAATATTGCAGTCCGAGTGGACGACCATTGAAATAGGAGCCAGCTGTGTGCAGCAGCTGCCCAAAAAGCCCACACAGTTCTAGGCTGCATTAACAGAGGGAGAGAATCAAGATCACGCGAAGTGTTAATGCCAATTTATAAGGCCTTGGTAAGGCCACACTTGGAATACGGCATTCAGTTTTGGTCCCCAGGATGCAAGAAGGATATTGAGACTCTAGAAAAAGTGCAGAGAAGAGCAACAAAGAGGATTAAGGGACCGGAGGCTAAAACATATGAAGAACTGGGCATGGCCAGTTGAATGAAAAGAAGGACCAGGGGAGACATGATAGCAACCTTCCAATATCTCAGGGGTTGCCAGAAAGAAGAGAGAGTCAGGCTATTCTCCAAAGCACATGAGAGTAGAAGCAATGGGTGGAAGCTAAACACAGAGAGAAGCAATTTAGAACTAAGGAGAAATTTACTGACAGTCAGAACAATTAATCCGTGGAACAGCTTACCTCCAGAAGTTGTGAATGCCCCAACACTGGAAGTTTTTAAGAAGATGTTGGATAACCCTCTGTCTGAAGTGGTGTAGGGTTTCCTGCCCAAGCAGGGGTTGGACTAGAAGACCTCCAAGGTCCCTTCCAACTCGTTGTAATTATAACTGAGAGTTTATAATGCATAAGGCAAAAATAATTTAAAATACATAATATAAAAAAGACGTGGAGACTCTAGAAAGAGTGGAGTGTAGGGTTTCTTTCCTAAACAGGGGGTTGGACTAGATGACCTCAACCCTGTTATTCTGTTCCGTTTTATTCCATTCCAGAGACGAGAAAGTGTTCAAGCATCTGTAACAAAACAAAACAGAAAGTCCAGGTTTTTTTCTCTTGGAGGGGAAAAAAACCAGCCGCTTTGGGACCTGGCCGAGCTTGGGATCTAGGGAGGGGCAGTTGGATTTTTTGGGGTTTGGGAAGGGTCCCCCACTCCCTCTCTGCCTGGACACCTCAGCTGTCCTGGCCCCCTGCCCTCCTGCGCTTGCTCCCAAGCCCTTCGATCATCATAATGGAGAGCAAGACAGGCTCCTTAGCCCGAGCCCTGGCTAAGTAGAAATGATATACCTGCTCCTCGGAAGATAAATGGGAGGGAGGCTGGAGCAAGTGTTTGGGGGCCACCAAGATTGATCTCGCCGTGGGAACCGATGGAGCAGCGACACGGGAGAGAAAAGGGTGGGTGGGTGGGATTGGAAAGAGAAAGATATTTCTCTGCGCTCAGTAAATGCAAGACTTTCGCCTGTCAAAGTGGCAAAAGGAGGACAGAGCACTCCATGCGTGCGTTTCTTCGTCCGTCCGTCCGTTCGTTCGTCCATTCATTCATGAAAGGCTGTCGGAATATGGCTTTACCAGCAGGGTAGGAGCCCTTGAGCAAGGCCACCAAGGCAGCCAAGAAGAATGAATGTTTTATTTTGGGGTTTTTTAAAAACTGTTTTATACTGCCATTGTTTTGTTTGTTTGTTGCTTGCTTGCTTGCTTGCTTGCTTGCTTGCTTGCTTGCTTGCTTGCTTGCTTGCTTGCTTGATTGATTGATTGATTGATTGGATTTGTATGCCACCCCTCTCCGTGGACTCGGGGCGGCTAACAACAGTGATAAAACAACATGTGACAATCCAATAGTAAAACAATTAAAAACCCTTAATATAAAACCAAACATACATACAAACATACCATGCATAAATTGTAAAGGCCTAAGGGGGAAAGAATCTCAGTTCCCCCATGCCTGATGGCAGAGGTGGGTTTTAAGGAGCTTAGGAAAGGCAAGGAGGGTGGGGGCAATTCTGATCTCTGGGGGGAGTTGGTTCCAGAGGGCCAGGGCCGCCACAGAGAAGGCTCTTTCCCTGGGTCCTGCCATTTCATTATGTTTTTTATCATTGTTTATATTGTTATTATATTACACTGTTTTTATTACTGTACGCCACCCATGGTCCACAATGAGTTGGGCAGCTTAGGAGTCTTTTGAATTATTAATCTATCTATCTATCTATCTATCTATCTATCTATCTATCTATCTATCTATCTATCTATCTATCTATCTATCCATCCATCCATCCATCCATCCATCCATCCATCCATCCATCCATCCATCCATCCATGCATCCATCTCACCCACCCATCCTCACTATCAGGAAATTCTCCTTAGTTCCAGGTTGCTTCTCTCCTCGGTGAGTTCCTACTGGTTGCTTCTCGAGAGCAATTGCTGTGAGAGCAATTATGGGCTTCCCTAAATATGCCCATGTCACACCAACACTCCGCAGTCTGCATTGGTTGCCGATCAGTTTCCGGTCACAATTCAAAGTGTTGGTTATGACCTATAAAGCCCTTCATGGCACCAGACCAGAATATCTCCGGGACCGCCTTCTGCTGCACGAATCCCAGCGACCGGTTCGGTCCCACAGAGTGGGTCTTCTCCGGGTCCTGTCGACTAAACAATGTCGTCTGGCGGGACCCAGGGGAAGAGCCTTCTCTGTGGCGGCTCCGACCCTCTGGAACCAGCTCCCCCCTGAGATTAGGATTGCCCCCACCCTCCTTGCCTTTCGCAAACTCCTTAAAACCCACCTCTGCCGTCAGGCATGGGGGAACTGAAACATCTCCCCCTTGCCCATGTTGTTTTGGTGTTAGATTTATTGTGTGCTTGTTTTTTTAATATTCTGGGGTTGTTTTTTATGAATTTTTTAGCTTAAATTGTAATTGGATTGGTGGGTATTGGATTTGTTATTATGTATTTTTTTTACCTTGTTGTGAGCCGCCCTGAGTTTGCGGAGAGGGGCGGCATATAAATCCAATAAATCTAATCTAATCTAATCTAATCTTTCTCGTCCTGCCTTCAGGAGCTTTGGAGAAAAGGGTGCCACCACCTGATCTTTGTGCAGCCCCTCAAATACTGGGAGATGGCTATTTTGCCCTTCTTTCCACTAGCCCTGCCCAGTTCCTGCAAGTGTTCTTCATATGTTTTAATCTCCAGTCCCCTGATCCTCTTGGTTGCTCTTCTCGGTGCTCTTCCTAGAATCTCCAGATTTTTTTGGTAATATGATGTATTTTATATTATTTTTGCCTTATGCATTATAACCTCTCAATTATAATATCTACAGAGTTAAAAGGGACCTTGGAGGTCTTCTAGTCCAACCCCCTGCTTAGACAGGGAACCCTACACTACTTCAGACAGATGGTTATCCAATATCTGCTTAAAAACTTCCAGTGTGGGAGCATTCACACCTTCTGGAGGCAACTTCTGCTCCACTGAACAATTGTTCTGACTGTCAGGAATTTTCTCCTTAGTTCTAAGTTGCTTCTCTCCTTATTTAGTTTCCACCCATTGCTTCTTGTTCCACCCTCAGGTGCTTTGGAGAAGCATAGCCTTACTCCCTCTTCTTTGTGGCAACCCCTGAGATATTTGGAAGGCTGCTCTCATGTCTCCCCTGGTCCTTCTTTTCATTGAACTAGCCATGCCCAGTTCTTGCAACCGTTCTTCCTATGTTTTAGCCTCCAGTCTCCTAATCCTCTTTGTTGCTCTTTTCTGCACTTTATTTGTAGATTCTCAACATCCTTTTTGCATCATAGCGACCAAAACTGAATGCACGATTCCAAGTGTGGCCTTATCAAGGCCTCGTAAAGTGGTATTAACCCTTCACATGATCTTGATTTTATCCCTCTTAATGTAGCCTAGAACTATGTTGGCTTTTTTTGGCAGCTGCTGCACACGGCTGGCTCCTATTTAAATGGTTGTCCACTAGGACTCCAAGATCCCTCTCACAGTTACTACTGTTGAGCAAGGTACCATCTATACTGGTGCTTTGGAGAATAGCTTGACTCCGTCTCCCTTGAGATATTGGAAGACTGCTATCGTGTCTCCCCTGGTCCTTCTTTCCATTAAACTAAACACAGTGGTACCTCTACTTAAGAACTTAATTCGTTCTGTGACCAGGTTCTTAAGTAGAAATTTTCTTAAGAAGAAGCAATTTTTCCCATAGGAATCAATGTAAAAGCAAATAATGCGTGCAAACCCATTAGGAAAGAAATAAAAGCTTGGAATTTGGGTGGGAGGAGGAGGAGGACAGTCGCTGCCGAAGGAAGAAGGTGAGGTGAGGTGAATCAAAAAAATCCAAAACTTTAAGGCTTAAAAAAGAAAAGAGGGACTCTGAGACAGTGAGGAGGAGCACGCACCTCCTATACACTGCCCCCCATACACTGGGTGCTGCTGCTGCTACCTGCTTCCCCTTCCTTCCCATGCTGAAGGGCTCCCCTCTCTTCTCGCTCACTCACTTTGTAGCCGGCGCCTTTCCTTCGCTGTGGTGACTCCTTGGCTGCCCAGAGCGAAGGAACGTTTCTTTTCTCTGGACGCTGGCAGAGGTTTATTCCCTCTCCAAGCGCCCAGAGAAAGGAAAATGCTCCGTTCGCTCTGGGCTGCCAAAGCCTCCTTAAGCGCCACCAAAAGGCTCCTCTGGCAGCCCAGAATAGCCCCAGATGGCCGGGATTATAGGGGGAACTTCAGGAAACTGGCTGGGCGTTCGTGCCACTCTCAAATTTCCTGGGAATTTTTTTCTTAAGTTGAAAATGGTTCTTGAGAAGAGGCAAAAAAAATCTGGAACACCCGGTTCTTATCTAGAAAGGCTCTTAAGTAGAGGTACCACTGTATTTCCAATTCAAGCAATTGTTCTTTATGTTTTATTTATTTATTTATTTATTTATTCATTCATTCATTCATTCATTTATTTATTTGTATGCTGCCCCTCTCCGTAGACTTGGGGCGGCTAACAACAATAGTACAAAACATCATGTAAATCCAATACTAAAACTAATACTAAAACAATTAAAAAACCCTTATTTGTAAAAAACCAAACATCCCTACAAACAAACATACCATGCATAAATTGTAAAGGCCTAGGGGGAAAGAATATCTCAGTTCCCCCATGCCTGATGGCAGAGGTGGTTTTAAGGAGCTTACGAAAGGCGAGGAGGGTGGGGGCAATTCTAATCTCTGGGGGGAGTTGGTTCCAGAGGGCCGGGGCCGCCACAGAGAAGGCTCTTCCCCTGGGGCCCGCCAAACGACATTGTTTTGTTGACGGGACCCAGAGAAGGCCCACTCTGTGGGACCTAACCGGTCGCTGGGATTCGTGCGGCAGAAGGCGGTCTCGTTTTAGCCTCCAGTCACCCTCTTTGTCGCTCTTCTCTGCACTTTTTCTAGAGTCTCAGCATTCTTTTTGCACCATGGCGACCAAAACTGGATTCAGGATTCCAAATGTGGCGTCACAAGAGGGAGACCGTCATTAGTGTGAACTGCTCTTAACCCATTCTTAGTGGAGTTGGCATCCAGGGCTTCCCCAGCCTTGCGCAGCTGAGGGATGGCTCTCTTTTGGGCCGCCCTGCAAGGCCACTTGAATAATAACTGTGGAAAAACCCCTTGATCAACGAGAAGGGAGCGTGTAGGCTGCTCGCTCAGCCGGTCTCGGAGTTTCTGCCTTCTGGGTTTCCCCTCGTTTGGCTGGCCTGGCATGGAATGGATGGAGCTGCTTTCCGAAATGATTACTCACTCAGATTCCCCTTCCCTTCCCTCTGTGTGTGTGTGTGTGTGTTTGTGCAGGTCCCGTGTTGATTCCCAGGTCATCAATCCTTGCAATTGGGAGGTTTTCTACCATTCTTGCATTTATTGAAGGCTGTGTGTGTAATGGAAGACACACATTGAAGTGTCACTTTTGTCACGGGACTCTGCGTGTGGATTTGCACCAATGGCTGAATCTTTGCCAGGGCATAATTGCATTTGTGAGGAATGGACCAAAGGAACGAACTTACTTACTTACTTACTTACTTACTTACTTACTTACTTACTTACTTACTTACTTACTTACTTTCTTTCTTTCTTTCTTTCTTTCTTTCTTTCTCCCTTCCTTCCTTCCTTTCTCTCTCATTCTTTCTTTTCCTTAATTCCTTCTTTTTTCTTTCTTTCTCTTTCTTTTCCTTGGTTCCTTTCATTTCTTCCTTCCTTCCTTCCTCTCTCATTCTTTCTCCCTCGTTCTTTCTTTTCCTTAATTCCTTCTTTCTTCTTTCTCTCCCTTTCTCGTTCTTTTCTTTTGATCCTTTCATTTCTTCCTTCCTTCCTTCCTTCTTCTCCCTGTCATTCTTTCTCCCTCTTTATTTTCCTTCATTCCTTTTTTTTTCTTTCTCTCCCTTTTTTCTTTCTTTCTCTTTTCCTTTGTTCCTTTCATTACTTTCCTTCCTTCCTTTCTTCCTTCCTTCCTTCCTTTCTTTCTTTCTTTCTTCTTTTAAAAAAGCTCAGCAAACACCCAAGAACCCCACAGTCTTCCTCCTCTTCCTCCATTCCTCAAACTTCTAGGAGTGATGATTTTACCTAGCCTGGTAATAAAACATCTTAAAAAACAAAACAAAACCCAAGCTCAGAAACCCCCCAAGAACCCACAGTTCTCCGCCTCTTCTTCCTCCTCCCACCCCTTCCCTATTCCACAACCTCTGCTCCCTTCTAGCACTGATGATGTTACCTAGTCTGGTAATAAAATGCCAATAATAATAATAATAATCATCATCATCATCATCACAGAATAATAACAATAGCCAAGCTCAGAAAACACCCAAGAATCTCACAGTCTTCCTCCTCCTCCTCCATTCCTCAAACCTCCCTCTCTTCGCACTGATGATGTTACCTAGTCTGCTAATAAAACATCTGTAATCATCATCATCATCATCTCAGAATAATAATAGTCAAGCTCAAAAAACACCCAAGAACCCCAAAGTCTTCTTCCTCCTCCTCCTCTTCCTCTTCCTCCCCCATTCCTCAGATTCTCGCTCCCTTCTATCACTGATATCTCTTTGTGGCCCTTCGGGGGTCCTGAGACCCCACGGCTTCCCTGCTAGGGGGACAGAGTGGCCCAGAAGGCCGTTCTGGGGCTGGCCACCGTCTCTCTCTCTCTCGTGGTGTGAGTAATGGCCCGGTCTCCGGTGACGGCTGGGCCTCCCTCTGATGTATGGCTGTTACATTAAGGCTGGAAAGGTGCTAAACGAGCCCTCTTTATTTTACATAAATTAACCTGAAAAGTCGTAAATCAGTGCCCGAAGTTTGTTTAGGCAAGATTTAGAAGGCGGCTGGGAGCAAAGGCCAAGAGGGCCATCCATCACCCTCCTCATCCTCTCCTCCAGCATGCAGGGGAGCATTGGGGGAGAGTTTGGCCCACACGGAAGGCAACGCCACCAACTAGCCACAATGGAAGTCTTCAATGAGAAACACTGCGGCAGACTTTCTTGTAAAAATATATTTTATTTTTCTTCTTAGCAAAATGCTTCTCTAAATAAACTATCACAATACTATCATACACTACTATTTACATCCACCACTGCAACCACCCACAAACCGCTAAGCACTAAACCACCAACCACTATAACAAACCACCTAGCACAAACCACTCCCATGCAAGAGTGTTACTCCTGATATACAGTGGTCCCTCTACTTACCAACTTAATTCATTCCGTGACCAAGTTCTTAAGAAGAACAGTTTGTAAGAAGAAGCAATTTTTCCCATAAGAATCAATATAAAAGCAAATAATGCGTGCGATTGGGGAAACCACAGGTAACGAACATCGTAGCAGCAGAAATTTCAGCGTAAATAGAGGATGAACCTGTAGGGCCAGGGTCTCCCAAGGTCCCCATCCCAGGAAATAGGACTGGGTGCCCATATAAGAGTCTCATCAGGTCTGCTTGTTTCGGAGCTTCAGCCAAAAGGTTGCCCCAGGTCAAGGTCCCAGCCAGCATTGGTTCCCCAAGCTTTCAGTCAGAGGCATCTGGCTCACAGGACCACACCAGCCCATTTCCCGCAGCTTCCTGCCTCGCCTCCATCCGGTAGCCCAAATATCTTTGGGGTGTGGCTGCTCTGCACAGGGAGAGATGCGGGGGACCCTCCTTTTGCTGAGGGCCCAGAAACAGCTCAAAGTGTTTCTCTCCCAGCCTGGTATGGCCTCCACTCTCGGGTAGGGCATCTCCTTGGAGAATGCATGACTTGGGTTGGTTGGGTTGGGTTGGGTTGAATTCAGTTGATTTGGGTTGGATTCAGTTGGGTTGCATTGGGTTGAGTTGGATTCAATTGAGTTGGGTTGAGTTCAGCTGGATTGGGTTGGTTGGGTTGGATTGGATTGAGTTGGGTTGAGTTCAACTGGATTGGGTTGGTTGGATTGGATTGAGTTGGGTTCAATTAGCTTCAATTCAATGGTTGGATTGAGTTGTGTTGGGTTTCATTGGGTTGGATTCGGTTGGGTTGGATTGAGTTGAGTTGAGTTGAGTTCTGTTGGGTTGGATAGGTAGGTAGGTAGATAGGTAGATATATAAATAAATAAATAATAAATAAAATAAATATATAGATAGATGAGAGAAAGGAAGGAAAGAAAGAGAAATAGTTAAAAGGAAGGAAAAAGAAAGAAAGAAAGACTAGAGGGGATATAGTGCTCTAACCTGGGGGATGGGAGGCAAGGCCCTTCCATCTCTCCACCTGTGGGGCTGTGCCACATCTGGAGAGAAAGAGCAGAGTTAATAAAAGATCTGAAAGAGGAGTTGTGGGTTCGAATGACTGGGTTTTAATCAGGAGGGGTTTTTCCCCCTCTGCCTGCTTTCCTCTGCTCTGAGAGTTGACTCCCTCCTCCCTCTTTTCTTTCTCCCCCCCCCCAGGAAAGCCCCTGCAGATCAAGCCCAGGCTGTGAAGCTGCCTCCTGCCAACACCGAAGTCTGCCCAACCACCACTCAACCACCACGTTTTCGACTTGCTCGTTCCTTCGCTCTTTCTCAGGGATCGGATGTCCTCATCCCCAGCAACTACCTCAGAGCAACACCAGGCGGAAGCGGGGTGAGGGGGGGGGGGCCAAGCCAGGACCTCAAATCCCGTGTCCCCCCCCCCCCCCCGTAGCCATTTCAGCAAGGACTGACCCCAAGATCTCTCTCTAGCCTCCCAGAGACCAACTTTGTGGTTTTTAACGAATCCCGGGGAAAGGAACTCTCTCGGCTTTCCAGCTGCCAAGGATGCATTTTTTGGATTCCTTCTGCTGGATAAGAGGGGTGGGAGTCTTTCAAGAGACCCTCACTCTGTTCTCAGCCCCTCCCCAGGCAATCAAAACCACCACTGTCCTCCTCCCCCCATCCTCCCCTTTCACTTTCCCCTTCTGCACCGGTGGGTGGGGGGTTTTCAGTAGCACAACCCAAGGGGGGGGTCTTCATGGTGGGTGTAGCATCCCAGAAACTTTTGTGTCAGGGGAAACCGGGCCGACAAGCCCCCAGACAAGGTTTTTGCAAAAAACACGGACTGGATTTTAAAAAAATTATTATTATTATTATTATTATTATTATTATTATTATTATTATTATTTTTCTCTTCCTGCTCTGGGAGAAAAATACAAGTCCGTGGAGGGTTTGTAATCTCTCCTCTTTTGCGAGTTTTCTTTCACAGTTCGTGCCCAGCTTTGGAACCATTTGTAAAGTAGATCTTGTCTTGGATGCTTTCAATACACACCAGTGCAAGCAAAGGCTTTTCCGTTGGTCGACGTGGTGAATTTCCTAACTTGGTCTTTGGCTTTTCGTGGTTTGCTGAATTTTTCCTTCTTCCTTTTCAACTTGCTGCCGGAGACTTTTGGGCCTCCTGCTCTCACCCTCTTCCTTAGCAATGAGCGAGTCGGGTGTGAATGGTAAGGCCACACCTGGAATCCTACCTCCAGTTAGACCAAACCTAGAGTACTGCGTTCAGTTGTGGTCATCACAGTACAAAAAAGACTTTCTCTAAAGTGCAGAAGAAGAGAGCAACCAGGATGATCAGGGGACTGGGAACTAGAACATACAAAGAGCACTTGCAGGAACTGGGCATGGCTGGTTGAATGAAAAGGAGGAGCAGGGGAGACACGATAGCAGGGCTCCAATATCTCAGGGGTGGCCCCAAAGAAGAGGGAGTCAAGCTATTCTCCAAAGCACCTGAGGGTAGAACAAGAAGCAATGGGTGGAAACTAAACAAGGGAAAAAACGACTTGGAACTTAAAGAGAAATTTCCTGACAGTCAGAACAATTAATCTGTGGAACAGAAGTAGCCCCCAGAAGTTGTGGATGCTCAAACACTGGAAGTTTAAGAAGAAGATGATAATAATAATAATAATAATTATTATTATTATTATTATTATTATTATTATTATTATTATTATTATTAGATTTGTATGCTGCCCCTCTATGAGGACTCAGAGCGGCTCACAACAAATAAAACATCATATACAAATCCAATGTTAAAACAGTCTTTAAAAAACCCCTATTAAAAACAGTCATACAACCCAAACACACCATCCATAAAGTCGAAGGCAGCTAAGGATATATCAGTTCCACCATGCCTGGCGACATAGATGAGTTTTCAAAAGTTTGCGAAAGGCGAGGAGGGTGGGGGCAGTCCTAATCTCTGGGGGGAGTTGATTCCAGAGGGCCGGGGCCGCCACAGAGAAGGCTCTTCCCCTGGGTCCCGCCAGACGGCATTGTTTAGTCGACGGGACCCGGAGAAGGCCAACTCTGTGGGACCTAATTGGTTGCTGGGATTCACGCGGCAGCAGGCAGTCCCGGAGATATTGGATAACCATCTGTCTGAAGTAATGCAGGGTTTCCTGCCTAAGCAGGGGATTGGACTAGAAGACCTCCAAGGTCCCTTCCAACTCTGTTGTTTTTATAATTGAGAGGTTATAATGCACAAGACAAAAATCATATAAAATACATAATATAAAAAAGATGTGGAGACTCTAGAAAGAGTGCAGAGAAGAGCAACAAAGAGGATTCAGGGACTGGAGGCTAAAACATCTGATGAATGGTTGCAGGGCCTGGGCATGGTTGTCTAGCAAAGAGGAGGTCCAGGGGGGACATGATAGCAGTCTTCAAATACTTGAGGAGCTGCCACAGAGAGGAGGGGGGGGGACACATTATTTTCCAATTCACCAAAGGGCCAGACAAGGAGCAACAAGGTTGGAAGCTGACCAAGGAGAGATTCAACCTGGAAATAAGGAAGAACTTTCTGACAGTGAGAGCGATCAACCAGTGGGCGACGAAAGGCCTGCAAGAGAACCCATCGTGGTTTTCTTGCAGACCTTTTGACACCCAACTAAGCGACACCATCAGTGCTGGGAGGCAGCAGGGTTTTCAGGGAAGGAGGATCAGGAGGATGCCCCCTGAATCCAGTTGGTCTCTCTGGCCTTTTGTGACCCCCACAAGGTCGCAGGGCCGAGTGGGCTTCTCTTTCCATGTGAGGCAAAGGGTGCCTCCCAGAGGGCGGAAGGCAGCGTACCCCCCAGCCCACATTTCTGGGGCCGCCCCATCCTTTCCCTGCCGTCAGCAGGCAGCCGAAGACCAACTCTTCTTCTCCACCCCCCACCCCTCCCTCCACCAGTGGTTCAGCTCTGCTCATCCCCACCGAAGCAGCGGAGCTAATAAAAGATTGATTGGGAAGCCAGCCACAATCTGCCACGCTCGCACTTCCGTGCCCGGCTTCCCCCCTGCTCGTCCAGGGGAATGGGGGGGGGGTTTTGCAGCAAGAGGGCGATTAGCAGCCCCCACCCCACTTGGATCGGGCTGCGTTTTATGCCTCCCTCTCCGTTGCTTCATCTCCTTGATTTAAGGCGGTGTCTTGTCTGGCGTTTCCCGATAGAGCCCAGCGGTGCTGGCCCGGCAAAGATTCCTTTTTTCTTCTTCTTCCCAAACTTGCTTTGCGCAAAGAGGAACAATAATAAGATGAAGCCCGCGTGGATTTTGTTCTGACCCCACGAAGAGCCCTTCAAAAAATGAGTCCAGGCACCCAAAGTTTTCAAGTTTCAAAACATATACCGTATTTTTGGGAATATAAGACACCCTGGAGTATAAGACGCACCAGAGTTTTTGGGGAGGAAAACAGGGAAAAGAATCTGCTTACCAGGTATTCATCTGGCTAGCGTCCTTAGTCTGGTCAGCTTCAGCACATTATTTTATCCTCTGGTTAAGGGCTTTAAAAAACTTTTATTCGGAGAGAATAACAATGAAAGAGTTTGCAAGCCACAAAGAGCTGGGAACATCATTAGCACCTGGAATGAAACATTTGGAGCAAGTAGAACAATGAAAAAAACCTGCAAAAACTTAGGGCTTGGAGAACATTCTTTGCAGAGAGAAACAATGAAAGAGTTTTCAAGCCGGTAAAAGCTGGGAACATTGTTAGCACCTGGTTAGGGCTGGAAAGAAACTTATTCAGAGCAAGTTAGAGAAATGAAAAAACCCTGCAAAGACTTAGGGCTTGGAACACATTCTTCACAGAGAGAAATGGTAAAAGACCCTGCAAGGTAAAATCTGGGAAGATCGTTTACAGCTAGTTAGGGCTGGGGGGGGAGCTACATTCAAAGTATAAGATGCACCCTAATTATCAGCCTCTTTTAGGGAGGAAAGAGGTGCATCTTATACTCTTATACAGCAATTCTAATACTGTATTTGATAAAGCAGAAAAGGTTTGCAAAATGCAGCGACAAGCAACGAATGTATTTTCTGGGCCAGCTAATTATCATCCAAGAACTGATATCAAAAGTTCATACATATTTCTTTGATATCACATCTAGCATTTTGGCACTGGCTCACTTGAATTGGCAGGCAGCCTGGAGATAAGAATGTCCTTCTAATAAACTCATTAGTTCCGCATCAAACTCCAATCATCCATCACTCAGATTATACAGTTGATTTCTGCACTCACTCATCACAAGACTAACCCTTATATAGCTGGAAGGCGTGGCTAATTGTTCTATAGAGCTATTGACACATAGACCTTTTCCTGTTCAGCCATTCCTGTCTGCTGACACCCCCGCACACTCTGGCATCGAGAAGAGGTTCTTCTTCCAAGTCACTCATGGGCACCTCTGGAGGTGCAACAGACTTTGGGTGACTTTCAGCCTCTGACCCCACATCCTCTCCGACCTTCTCGCTATCAGACTTGGGTACATGGGCCTAGGATACCAAAACACCCCCCCCCCTCTAAATATTAGAAATAACCTTTATGACACACAGAGTACAAACAACAAAACTCACACACACAAAAAAACATTAAAATAAAAACTGGACCATTTGTGACGTGCCTGTAATACAGTTCTAATAGTGCTTATTACACAGATTGTATTTACATATATACATCAAATCTTAGCAAAGACCTTATTCTGGTATATATTTCTCTTTGTTTTCCTTTTTTGACCGATCCTCTGACATTTACTCCCCAAATTATCTAACATTTATTAACTATCTAATTTTACTTTCCCCCCCCTTTTTTTCATCCAATCATAAAACCTACCCCAACAGTTAGTATACTCTTACTCTTTATATTTTTTTATTTCCTTAGTTAAACTATCCATTCTGCGGAGAGGGGTGGCATACAAATCTAAATAATAAATAAAATAAATAAATAAATTGTGATTTTTTCAATAGGCAAATTTCAATTTTTCCAATATTGTGCGAACACTATTCTCGCTGCTGTCGTTATATGGAGGGATAGAAACAATTGATTTTTTTCCTAAACAAGTGCGAAGTGATGCACATCGGGGCAAAGGACCCCAATTATACCTACCAACTGATGGGGACCAAGCTTTCCAAGACAACCCAAGAAAGGGATCTTGGGGCTTTGGTGGACAGCTCAATGAAGAGGTCAACCCAGTGTGCAGCAGCAGTAAAAAAAAGCAAATTCCATGCCTGGCACGATTAGGAAGGGAATCGAAAATAGGTCAGTTGCAAATCAATGGTGAGACCACACTTGGAGTCCTGTGTACAGTTCTGGTCACCGCACTTCAAGGAGGATATAATGGAACTGGGAAAGGTGCAAAAAAGGGGCAACAAGAACGATCAAGGAAATGGAGCCCCTCCCTTATGAAACCAGGTTGCAACACCTTGGTCTCTTCAGCCTTGAAAGACGGCGTTTAAGGGGGGACTTGATCGAAGGGTATGAAATCCTGCATGGGATAGAAAAGGTGGATCGGGAAAAATTCTCTATTACACAATACTAGGACGAGGGGCCCCTCCCTAAAGCTCACAGGTGAGAAAGTAAGGACAAATAAAGTGAAATATCTCTTCCCCCAGAGGGTCCTTGGTTGATGGAATTCCCTTCCAGAAGAGGTCGTGACAGCTGTCAGCCTGCATAGCTTCAAGGCAGGATTGGACAGATTCATGGATGCCAAGTGTATCATCGGTGGTTATTGAAACCAATGTCCAAGTGCCGCCTCTGTTGGTTGAGATAGGCAGGGTTCCCTTGGGTCCTATTCGTTAGGGGTCAAGGGAAAGGGAGAGTTTTGCCTTCTCTTTCTGCTCAAGGTCCTCCTGGACAATTGGTGGGCCACTGTGGGACACAGATTTCTGGACTCAAGGGGCTTTGGCCCGATTCAGCAGGGCTCTTCTTAGGTTCTTAGGTTCTTTTCCAAATTTTCACGGGCTACACCTACAAGGAAAAAAATTCAGGTTACTTTCCTATTTTTCTCTCTAATATTTCTTTTAACCACATATTAATTTTCTCCCGGTATTTCTTAACTTCTTCACAACTCCACCACACGTGATCACACACCCGTCTCTCGATCCTCAGAATCCAGCTGAACGGGAAGCGGACCGGCCACAACAGTTTTTCGGAGAGGCCGTCCCACCAACTCGGTGTAGCTGGATGGGCGGTTGGCACCTCGTCCTTTGGTTTTCCCGGAAAACACTGCAGAGCAAGGGGCAATTCTGGCTTCATCAAAACCAGCATTCTGCTCCAGGAACTGGCTACCAGTTGGTTCTTGCTGGGATCCAAGCAACTGGGATCCGATTCAGGATTTCTGCATGGCAATTGACATTTTGGGTCTCCAAGCTTGGTTGTTTTCTTGCAAGCGTTTCATGACCCAGCTAGGTAACATCATCAATGCTAGGAGGGAGTGGCGTTTGCAGGAGGAGGGGAAAGGGAGGAGGAAGAGGAGGAGAAGGCAGAGAAGGACTGATGAGGAGGACTGTGGGGTCTTTGGTGCACTCTGAGCTTGGTTGCTCTCTTGCAGACGTTTCAAGACCCAACTAAGTAATATCATCAGCCACCCATTCTTACAAGGTGGGTCAAATGAGGACCCTGATAGTTGGGGAAAAGAGGCTGACTCTTTGTAAACCCCTTAGAGAGGGCTGTCAAGCACTGTGAAGCGGTATAGAAGTCTAAGTGCTATTGCTATTGAGTAGGGGGTTGGACTAGAAGACCTCCAAGGTCCCTTCCAACTCTCTTATTTAGAGAAAGGGAATTTTTTACGGATTTAATAGGGTTGGAAGGGACCTTGAAGGCCATCTAGTCCAAGCAATAGAACTTGCACCAGTCCAGTCCCTTCTTGAAAGCTTCCAGTGTGACGAAGCTCCCACAAACCTTCAAAAGGCAACTTCTCTTCCACGGGTTGATTTTTCAAATAAAAGAAACCAAGAAAAAGTCACGTCTTTTTGGGGGGGAAAGAGACTTTGGGACTTTGCCCCTCATTCCTCGGTCAGCGCTGTGGCTCTACTTCGATCTCGGGGTCTCTGTATTTATTTTATTTTATTTTGTTGTTGTTGTTGTTATTTTTTTGTTTTTAATTGGATCTATATGCTGCCCTGCTCCGAGGATTTGGGGCTGCTTACAACAATTTATTATTATTATTATTATTATTATTATTATTATTATTATTATTATTATTAAGATTTATTAAGATTATTATTAGGATTTATATGCCACCCAGCTTCGAGGACTCGAGGCTGCTTACAACAACATTATTATTATTATTCTTGTTGTTATTATTATAATTATTATTATTATTATAATTATTATTATTACTACTACTACTACTACTACTACTACTACTAATCGGGGCGGCTTACAACAATTTTATTTTACTTATTTATTCATTCATTCATTCATTCATTCATTTATTAGAGTTGGAAGGGACCTTGAAGGTCATCTAGTCCAACCTCCTGCTCACAACCCTCTGTCCATTGGTCAAGCTTTGGAATGGTCAACAGAGGAGCAGGGGTGGAGGGCTTCCCTGTGGCTGACCCACTGGCTGTCCTGCCTTACACAATGTCCACCTTCCACAGGTGTCCACCTCTGCACTCTACAAGGCATGAAATGTGCCGACGTCCAACGTTTTTAGGGGACACCAGCGGTGCACACTCCGAGGCCATCACATGCGCACTCACATCCAGAGGGCACACACGCCCCCATCAGCGTGAGGTTTGGCCTCTGCGCATGAGCAGCAAGCGGAATCTTGCATGAGGACACACATGTAAGTGAGTTTTCAGTGATTTCCATCGGTATTTTTGCTTCCACGCAAAGACAGAAGCAAAAAATTGGTGAAAATTGCCTTAATCTCACTCACACAAGTGTCCTCATGCAAGATTTCATTTGCGCATGCGCAGAACCCAAATGTCACATGAGTGTGCGCGTACGCACGTCAGGGACACCCAGCTCTGTGCACATCCAGGAATTTCCTACCGGGGTGGATTACCTGACCACACCGGCTACTGTGGGCCTTCTGCTACCAGGCCGAACAAGGCCCACATTGCCAGGTCAGGACAAAACTGAGTTGTAAATTTCCTCATCCGAGTTTTAATTCCCGGATAATTCTGCACCTTCCCTCAGCAGCAGGTTGTTGGCAGGGTGAATATTGCGAGTAAAAAAAAATTTTCCTCCTGCGCCTGAGGATTATTTGGGCGTTTTTGGTCTCAACGGCGTCGTAACTGAGGTAAACAAATCACCTCAGCCTAGGAAAATTGCGGCTATCAATTTCGGCCACCTCAGGAGCCCCCCAATAAAAGACTCTCAGCTAATGAGAAAGCAAAAGGCTCTTCGGTTGCCTCAAAGTCTTTTTCCGTATTCATAAGTGCCCGTCTCTTCAGGGCTGCTCCTGGGTGTAAGTTCTGCTTTTCTTTCAATAGGTTTTCAAATCGGTTCTCAATGTGTGATCCTCTCTGCCCGACCTGGAAGCAGCAACCGCCGCGGTAGATTTCCTGAGGAAGAAATTTCGTCAATATGTATTTAAATAAAACACTGCGTAAAAAGGTCTACAAAGCCCTATGAAGTGTTATCGTGGAGGGAGAGGAGAAGAAGGCACAATCGATGAGTTGACCTCCAGCCTTCTCACAGTTGGGGCTCCGGGTTCAAAAGACGCTGATGGGCCTTGGGAAGGACTGAGGCCTCAGGGGTCACCAAACTTGGCAACATAGAAACATAGAAGACTGACGGCAGAAAAAGACCTCATGGTCCATCTAGTCTGCCCTTATACTATTTCCTGTATTTTATCTTAGGATGGATCTATGTTTATCCCAGGCATGTTTAAATTCAGTCACTGGATTGACCAACCACATCTTCTGGAAGTTTGTTCCAAGCATCTACTACTCTACTTTTTGTCTGTTCCAAGCATCTACTACAGTCAAATAATATTTCTGATCTTCCCCCAACTAATCTCAGATTGTGTCCCGTTGTTCTTGTGTTCACTTCCCTATTAAAAACACTTCCCTCCTGAGCCTTATTTAACCCTTGAACATATTTAAATGTTTCAATCATGTTCCCCCTTTTCCTTCTGTCCTCCAGACTATACAGATTGAGTCCATTAAGTCTTTCCTGATAAGTTTTATACTGTAGCTTGTCTTTGGACCCGTTCAATTTTATAAATATCTTTTTTGTAGGTGAGGTCTCCAGAACTGGACACAGTATTATTCCAAATGGGGTCTCACCAGCGCTCTATGCAGCGGGATCACAATCTCCCTCTTCCTGCTTGTGATACCTCCAGTTGTACAGTATTTGTCATGATTCTTCATGTTACTCTTCTGGTTTTTAGTGTATGCCTGAGGGGGAGACCCCCCCCCCTATGCTGCCCCTCCCTATCCGGCTCTTCCCCTCCCCGCCTCCCCTCTGCCATGCGAAGCCCCTCAATGAAGCCAGCCAGCCTTTTCTTCCTCCTCCTCCTCCGCTGAGTCAGCACAGCCGGCTGGGAGGGGGCTTGGCACCAGGCAGATGCGCCTCAGATGTTAAAGCAGTGGGGGGAGGGAGGCCTGGGAGGCTCCAGATGTGGCCCACCACCACCACCACCCACCCCTGGGCAGGCGAACAGGAGGGTGCAGGTAAGAAGTGCTGGAAAGAAAGGAAGGAAAGAAAGAAAGAGAACGAAAGGAGGGAGGGAAGAAGGAAAGAAAGAGAGAGAGAAAGAAAAAAAGAAAAATGAAGGGAGGGGGGAAGGAAGGGAAGGAGGAAAGAAAGAAAGGAGGGAGGAAAGGAGGGAGGGAGTGAAGAAAGAGAGAGAAAGAAAAAAAGAGGGAAGGAAAGAAATAAAGTAGAGAGGGCAGTAGGAAAGAGAAAGAAAAAGAAAAGGGAGGAAAGAAGGAAAGAGAAAGAGAGAAAGAAAGAAAAAGAAAGAAAGTAAGAAGGGAGGGAGGGAGGGAAGGAAAGAAAGAGAAAGAAAAAGAAAAGGGAGGGAAGGAAGGAAAGAAAGAGAAAGAAAGAAATGAAGGAGGGAGGGAAGGAGGAAAGAGAGAGAGAGAAAGAAAAAGAAAGGAAAGGAGGGGGGAAGGAAAGAAAGAAAACAGAAAGAAAGGGAATGAATGGGGAGGTCAGATGTCCAAGGAGACCCCAGACCTCTTTAAGACAGCCAGCAGGCCAGAAGCAGTTGCAGCCACCAGCCAGAGGAGGCGCTCTCTCCCTCTCAATATTCTGCTCCCCTTAGTAGAAAGGGATTGTGCTTTACTTACGGTACTTACATTACTTCATTCATTCATTCATTCATTCATTCATTCATTCATTCATTCATTCATTTATTTACTTGAAATTGGATTTTACTTATTTACTTTATTTAGTTTTTTTATTTATTTACTTTATTTATTAACTTATACAAGTAAATTATCTACTTTATTTACTTAAAATGGGATTTTAAAAGTGTTTTATATTGTTTTATTGTTGTAAGCCGCCCAGAGTCCTTTGGGAGTGGGTGACATACAAATTTCATTAATAAATAAATACATCTACTTATTATTACAAGCATTTATTATCGAATTTATATTACATTTTTTTGTATTTATTTATTTCTATCCTGTCTTTATTATTTTTGCAAATTGACTCAAGGCGGCGGATATATCCAATTCCTCTCCCTCCTTCTGTTTCCCCTCAACAACAACAGCAGGATTTTATGGCTAAGGTGGGACTAGAACTCACCGTCTCCTGGTGATTGGCCCAAAGTCACCCAGCTGGCTTTCCTGCTGAAGACTAGATAGATAGATGGATGGATGGATGGATGGATGGATGGATGGATGGATGGATGGATGGAGATAGGAAGGAACGAAGGATGGATGGACAGATGGATGGACAGACAGACAGGAAGGCAGGAAAGCTGGGTCAGAGGGTGCCCTGTAAAGGTGGAGAGCATTTCCAAAACCATGTGGAAGCTTGGAGGTCTCGTCATCCCACCTCAGAGACCTCTGCTGGTGTCTGTGGGGGTCTTTGACCCAAACCAGCCTAGCAGTTGTGATGAGCTGGCGGGGTGTGTGGGAGAGAGACTGTTTTTCTTCCTTTCTTCTTTCCTTCCTTCCTTCATTCTTTCCTTCTTTCCTTCCTTCCTTCTTTCCTTCCTTCATTCTTTCCTTCCTTCCTTCCTTCATTCTTTCCTTCCTTCTTTCTTTCCTTCCTTCTTTCTTTCCTTCCTTCATTCTTTCATTCCTTCCTTCATTCTTTCCTTCCTTTCTTCCCTCCCTCCCTCCTCATTCATCCATCATCTCGATGCCTTTATTTTTCCTTCCTTCCTTCCTTCCCCTGTTCCTTCCTTCTATCCTCCTTCTTCCTCTTTCTCACTTTTTCTCTCTCTCTTGCTTTCTCTTTTTTCTCTCATTTTTGTCCTTCTCTTTTTATCTTGCTTTTTCCTCATCTATCTGTCACTCTCTTTCTTTCTCTCTAATTCTCTTTCTGTGTTTTTGTCTCTTGGATATCCCTCTCTCTCCTCTCTTTACTTTCTCTGTCTTTCTCTCTCTCTCTCTCTTGCTTTCTCTCTTTACTTTCTCTACGAACAAGTCACATTGTTGTTGTTGTTTTGGAAAAAAAAAGCACACCAGGCCGGCTAGAGTGAATTCAAGCAGTTCAACTGGCTTTTATTAGCTTTATCAGGCCAAATCGATAATGGCCACTGTGGTAGGAACCACACGGCATCTTTTGCAAAATCCAGATAATTGACCAATTACAGTCTGCCTCTTCCTATTCTGGGTAAAAGGGGGGGGGTGCCTATCTGCCCCCCCCCATCCCTGAAATTAGAGGAAGTTGGGAAAGCAAAGAAAATGAAAACATCCTTTGGAGTTTAGCATAGAAACATAGAAGACTGACAGCAGAAAAAGACCTCCTGGTCCATCTAGTCTGCCCTTATGCTATTTCCTGTATTTCTCTTAGGATGGATCTGTGTTTATCCCAGGCAGGTTTAAATTCAGTCACTGTGTGTCATCAACCACGTCTCTAGGAAGTTTGTTCCAAGGATCTACTACTCTTTCAGTAAAATAATATTTTCTCACGTTGCTTTTGATCTTTCTCACAACCAACCTCAGATTGTGGCCCCTTGTTCACTTTCCTATTAAAAACACTTCCCTCCTGGACCTTATTTAACCCTTTAACATATTTAAGTGTTTCGATCATGTCCCCCCCTTTTCCTTCTGTCCTCCAGACTCTACAGATTGAGACCATGAAGTCTTTCCTGATACGTTTTATGCTTTAGACCTTCCACCATTGTTGTAGCCCGTCTTTGGACCCGTTCAATTTTGTCAATATCTTTTTGTAGGTGTAGCAACTGATGGGAGAAAGTCAAAATACTTTAGAAGAGTTTCTGGGCTATTTTGTTTCAATAATGAGGCCCTAGCTTGGCTTTCCTAGTGGTGTCCCATCCATCCAGAGCCATCTTAGGTGCTGCTGTCCATTGGGGACGGGGCTCCCTGGAGGTGGACCGGTTTTGATTGGTTTGGGGAGGGGGGATTTATAGAAATCACTTACCTTTTCTAGGTGGACGCTTCCCTCGGCCGGGCCTCTGGATCTCTTGGTGGTCTCCCATCCAATTACATCCATCTGGTGTTGCAAATGGGTGATGCTCCTGGCAAAAGAGCCAAGGGTCCCTCTGTCTGTCTTTGGTGATTGTGGGTGTCTGTTGTGTAACCCACAGACCCGCAAAGGGGTTCTGCTCTCGGGGGTGGGGGCGCTCAAGCGCTGGGTGGAGGAAGTTTTGACAGAAAGGGCTTCTTGCATGGGGGGCAGCCTTCCATTAATGCTCTACAGGACAAGCCCAGCAATTCAAGCTGGCGCTGGTGCAGTGGTTAGAGTGCAGCCCTGCAGGCTCCTTCAGCTGAACTGCCAGCTGTAGTTCAGCAGTTCAAATCTCCCCACCGGCTCCCGACTTCCGTCCTTCCGAGGGGGGGGTCAAATAGGGACTTGGATTGTTGGGGGCAAATATGCTGATTCTTTGTAAACTGCTTAAAGAGGGATGGAAAAGCATTATAAAGTGGTAGATAAGTCTAAAATGCTATTGCATTTGCAAGAAAGAAAGAAGAAAGAAAGAAAAAGAGACAGAGAGAAAGGAAGGAAGGGAGGGAGGAAGGGAGGAAGGAAGAGAGGAAGGAAGGGAGGAAGAGGGAGGAAGAGAGGAAGGAAGGAAGAGAGGAAGGAAGGAAGGGAGGAAGGAAGGGAGGAAGGAACAGAGGAAGGAAGAGAGGGAGGAAGAGAGGAAAGAAGGAAGGGAGGAAGAGAGGAAGGAAGGGAGGAAGGAAGAGAGGAAGGAAGGGAGGAAGGAAGGAAGGGAGGAAGGGAGGAAGGAAGGAAGGAAGGAAGAGAGGGAGGGAGCAGGGATGGCACAGTGGTTAGAGTCCAGCACTGCAGGCTACTTCAGCTAACTGCTAGCTGTAGTTCAGCAGTTCGAATCTCACCACCTGCTCCAGGTGGACTCAGCCTTCCGTCCTTCCCAGGTGGGTCAAGTGAGGCCCCAGATTGTTGGGGGGCAAGAGGCTGATTCTGGAAAAGCACCAGAAAGCGACATATAAGCCTAAAGGCTATAAATGCTATTGCTAATTAATCAAACCAACAACAGAACCACCAATGCAGAATAGAGCTGGAGGGGTCCCTCAAGCTCTTCTAGTCCAGCCCCTCCTTGAAGAGGGGACCTTCCTCCAGCTGTCCAGTGTCTTCTATCTGTCCAGTCTCTTCTCCACCGAGTTCATGCTCCCTCACGTTTCTCTCTCCCATCCTCTCGCTGCCGCCCCTCCTCCTCCTTCTCCCTGCAACCTTCTTGTAGCACTGATTATGTTGCCTACTTTGGTCAGGAAAGGTCTGCAAGAAAACCACCAAGCTTAGAGAGCGCCAAAGACCCCACAGTACTCTAGTCTACACTTCTTCTTTTTCTTCTTCTTCTTCTTCTTCTTCTTCTTCTTCTTCTTCTTCTTCTTCTTCTTCTTCTTCCTCCTCCTCCTCCTCCTCCTCCTCCTCCTCCTCTTCTTCTTCTTCTTCCTCCTCCTCCTTTCTTCTTCTTCCTCCTTCTCTTCCTTCTCTTGTAGCACTGAAAATGTTACCTTGTTGGGTCATGGAAACTCTGCAAGAAACCCACCAAACTGTAAAGCACCAAAAATCACATAGTACAGTAGTCTTCCTCCTCCTCGTCTTCCTCCTCCTCCTTTTCCTCCTCCTCTTTCCTCTTCCTCCTCTTCCTCTTCCTCCCTCAAGCCGCGGACAGCCCGTTGCGCCCCTCCCGGCTCTCCGCAGGTGCGCGGGGCGCCTCCCCCCTCCGGGCAGCCCTTGCCTTGCGCGGCCGCTGGGGGGAGCCTCCCCCCTCCGTCTCTCTCTCATACACACACACCCCTCCCCTCCCCTCGGCCCGTCTCCCAGCTGTTCCCTCCCCGAGATTGACAGGCGGACGTCGGGGCGGCGATAGGCTCACTCGCCGGGCCCGCCAGCCCCCGCGCCCCCTCATAGGTGGGGAGGCATGCAGCCCCCGCCTCGGCGGGCGGGGCCTGGCTGGGCTCCCTATAAAAGCCAGACTGCGCCCTTCAGCACTTCAGTTGCGCGCGGCGGGGGGAGGCGGGCGGAGGGCGGGCGGGCGCAGCGGCGGGACCCTCGCGCGGAACGGGCCCCGAGGGGGGCGCCGTCGGGGAAGCCCCCCCTCTCCCCGCTGCCGGCCGTCTCGAGGGGGGGGCGGCGCCGCCGCAGACCAGCCGCCCGCCACCTACCCTCCCGGGCCGGACGGGGTGTCCGGGGCGCGGCGTGGCGGTGGGGCCGGCTCCGTCGTGCGTGCGATGGCCTCGGAGCTGGCCCTGAGCGGGGCCGAGCTGCCCACCAGCCCGCTGGCCATCGAGTACGTCAACGACTTCGACCTGATGAAGTTCGAGGTGAAGAAAGAGCCGGCCGAGGCGGAGCGCTTCTGCCACCGCCTGCCGCCGCCGGGCTCCCTCTCCTCCACGCCGCTCAGCACCCCCTGCTCCTCCGTGCCCTCCTCGCCCAGCTTCGGCGCCCCCAGCCCCGGAGGGCAGCCCGTGCCCGGCGGCCTCGCAGTCCCGACGGGCCCCGCCGCAGGAGGAGGAGGAGGAAGCGGCGGCCACCTCGGGCCGGGCAAGGCGGCGGCGGCGGCGGCGGCGCAGCTGGAGGATCTCTACTGGATGTCCAGCTACCAGCACCACCTCAACCCCGAGGCGCTTAACTTGACCCCCGAGGACGCCGTCGAGGCGCTGATCGGAGCCCCCCACCACCCGGCCGCCGCTGCCCACCACCACCACCACGGGCACCACGGCGGGCCGGGAGGCGGCGGCGCAGCCCCCGGGGGCTTCGACGGCTTCCGCGGGCAGGCGTTCCCGGGCGAGGAGCTGGCGCCCGCTTCCAACGGCGCCCACGCGCACCCGGCTTTGGCGCACCACCACCACCACCACGGGCCGGCCGGGGGCGGCGCGCACCACCACCACCATGGCCACCACCACGGGCATCACCACCACCACCACGCGGGGCACCTGCACGCGGCCCGGCTGGAGGAGCGCTTCTCGGACGAGCAGCTGGTCTCCATGTCGGTGCGCGAGCTGAACCGGCAGCTGCGCGGCTTCAGCAAAGAGGAGGTGATCCGGTTGAAGCAGAAGCGCCGCACGCTCAAGAACCGCGGCTACGCCCAGTCCTGCCGCTACAAGCGGGTGCAGCAGCGGCACATCCTGGAGAACGAGAAGTGCCAGCTCCAGGGGCAGGTGGAGCAGCTCAAGCTGGAGGTGACGCGCCTGGCCAAGGAGCGCGACCTCTACAAGGAGAAGTACGAGAAGCTGGCCGGGCGCGCCTTCCCCGGGGGACCCCCCGCGCCCCCCAACGGCGCCCGGGAACCCCCGCCCCCAGGCCCCACCAAGCCGGCGGACTACTTCCTGTGAGCCCCGGGACCCCGACGGGGCGGACGAGAGGCGCTGGCTTTGGAAGGAAGAGGAGGAGGAGAGGACGAGGGCGCAAAGCTTGGGAAGGTGGTGATAATGGTGATGAAGAGGAGGAGGAGGAGGAAGAGGGGACACCCCCCTTTCGCTCCGTCGGTCCGCCTGGACGTGCAGACCCTCCGACGACACCCCAGCTGCCCCCGCCTCGCCCGCACCCCTCTAGCTGGAGAGATGGAGAGGACGCGCGCGTAATTACGCACGGACAAGAAGCCCCCTTGGCGGCCCACCCGGGCGAAAGACGCTTCCATGGAGACCCCCGTCCGCCCCTTCTTCTTCTTCTCCCCCACGACGGGACCCCTGCATGCCGGCCATGTCTGGGATTTAAGCCCGCCTCGCCTCTCCTTTCTCCCCATCGACGGGGCGCACTGCACCGTCCGGTGCTCGCTCGCTTCTTCTTTCCTTCGACGGGGGCGGCTCTTAGCCAGCCGGGGGGCAGGACTTGGTTCGGAAGCTGGGTTGAGTTTACTTTGCATTTTTTTCTCCGTCTCCCCCCCCCCACTCCGTCCCCTTCCTCAATTTCTGTGTGTCCGTCCTTTTTTAAAAAAGACGAGGAACTGAGCCAATTAACTTATGAAAAGTGTTCCACTTGTACAGCGGTCGCCTTTACCCTTCCCTTCTCCTCCCTCTCGCGGACCCTCCCCATCCCCGACCCCCCCCCCCTTTTCCCCAGCCTTCATTTGCTTGGTGTTTAAACAAAGAGAGATTGAGAGAGAGAAAAACGAACTTCAAACACGAGTCTTAAATAAAAAGTTTGTATGTAATAGCATGCAAATAATATAAAGAAATTAATTTAACGATGACGTTGAACCGAGCCGAATGCACTATATACAGTAATCGATTGGATTTTAAAAAAATAATGCTGTTTGTTTTATAGAGATTTTAAAAAAATTATCTATGCTGTTTAAAAAAAACGATTATTTGGGAGGAGGGGGGCGAATATGAAACACTCCTTTAAAAAGATGATTTGAAAGGCAATAGATGAATATATGAGCTGCTATATTAATGTTACAAATACTATGCACCAGAATTATTTATTAAATGTTCAAGGAAGCGAAACGCAGGTTGGAACCTCGATTTGTAAAATGCACACTTTATTTATTGCGGAATCGACCCAGAAGATATATATATCTCTCTCGCAGTTAAATGCTTTTCAGAGGAAAGCTTTACTGAACTGGGTTTTGGGGTGTTGTTGTTTTTAAACGTTTATTTAAAAATTTAAAAAACCGGAACCGTAAAGGAATAAGGATGCAAAATAAATAATGGGCACTTTCTCAAAAGCCCGGCACAATTTGTGAAAGTTTCGAAACTGGTGCATTTTAAGGTGCGAGGCATTTTCAAATGACCTTTCAATTTTTGTGGGTTTTTAACAGTTTCATCTTCTAGATAAAATGGATTTTTTCCTCTGAAGCTTTGATTCAGTTCTTAATCTTTATTTTTTTTTCCACATCCTGCTCTTGAGCCATGCAGGCAAACCTCAAACCAACTTAATATTTATATATAGATAAAATATATTTTTTGTTTATTTGTCATGAACTGTTTCTGTTTCTTGTTCAGGCATCCTAGCTTTCATTTGCTACGAAATAAAAAAATAAATCTCTTTAGACATAAATCTTTTGGTCTTCCCTTTCTACTTCTTCCTCTAAATCTGTTGAAAATCTTTGCATGTCTGGGTTGTTATTGGAAGGGGAGAAAACATTGGAGTGGGGGGAGAAGTAATTTTGTGTTGCATTTTCCCCCAGAATGTGGGAACGTGCATAATTCTAGCCTTTTTGGAAAGAATCCAGAGATTTAGGAATACATTTAAACTTTCCTATAAGGCTGGGTTAGATGAAATTTAAAAAGACCTTTAGTTCAAAAACGATCTAGTAAAATTTGCTACTTTAATTCTGCATTTGTTACTTTAATTTCTTTTTACTTTTCTTCTGTTTTCTATAGATTCTGTTTCAGGTCATCTTCGACGTTAAAATTCAGCTTTATCTACCGTATGTATCCTTTTTTTTACCCTTTTGATAAGATTTATACATGGATTCGGTTTTCTATTTTAAAAAAAACCAGACAGATTTTGCAATGCTATCCTGGAGTTTTTAAACGGTGAAAAAACATTTTAAAATAATTGGTAAATATTTGTATTCAATTCTGGATCAAGCATGCATTGTAGCTATATTTGGTATGAAGTAATATGAAAATGTACCTTTTTAAATATATGTGTGTGTATATATATAATCTGCCAGTCCTCATCCTCATTCTGACCCTATTGTCTCATCCTGTTTGTATCTCATTAGAAACTATTTGGTGGGAGAATCATCTCGTTTCCTATTTAAAAATTTTGCCTGCTTTTATCACAAGCGCTGCCCACAATTACTTATTTTAGATGGTAATCAATGACTCCCCCCTTTCCAGTTCCGCTTTTGATCTTTTAAGCATTTTATCTTCTTTCAATCAGTTTTATAGAGCTTAAAAAAGAACTTGTGGGCTAACTCATAGGTGCGCTCGTGCGTAAAGAGAAACCTTATTTCCAAACTTGGCAAATGTCCTGTTTTAAATGCTTAAAAGTTGCGTGGATATTCTCTCCGTTTTTTTCAACCGACTAAATCGCGCTCTG